>NW_024470648.1:127500-130000 GCF_017639515.1 Carcharodon carcharias | reverse complement strand
CTGTTCTGTTTTGTCCCAGGGACAGGGTCTCCCTCTCTCTGATAAAAGGCTCAGGATCTCTGTTCTGTTTTGGTCTAGGGACAGTGTCTCTCTCTCTCTCTCTCTCTCTCTGATTAAAGGGACAGGTTCTCTGATCTGTTTTGTCCTACGGACAGGGTCTCTCTCTCTATCTCTCTCTATCAGTCTCTCTCTCTCTCTCTCTCTCTGATTTAAGGGACAGGATCTCTGTTCTGTTTTGTTCCAGGGACAGGGTCTCTCTCTCTCTGATTAAAGGGACAGGTTCTCTGTTCTGTTATTTCCCAGGGGCAGTCTCTCTCCCTATCTCTCTCTCTCTCTCTCTCTCTCTCTCTCTCTCTCTCTCTCTCTCTCTGATTAAAGGGACAGGATCACTGTTCTGTTTTGGTCTAGGGACAGGGTCTCTCTCTCTCTCTCTCTCTCTCCCTCTCTCTCTCTCTGATTAAAGGGACAGGTTCTCTGTTCTGTTTTGTCCCAGGGACAGGGAATCGCTGTCTGATTAAATGGTCAGGATCTCTGTTCTGTTTTGTCCCAGGGACAGTGTTTCTCTCTATCTCTCTCTCTCTCTCTCTCTCTCTCTCTCTCTCCCTCTGATTAAAGTGACAGGATCTCTGTTCTGTTTTGTCCCAGGGACAGGGTCTCTCTCTCTCTCTCTATCTCTGATTTAAGGGACAGGATCTCTGTTCTGTTTTGTTCCAGGGACAGGGTCTCTCTCTCTCTGATTAAAGGGACAGGTTCTCTGTTCTGTTATTTCCCAGAGGCAGTGTCTCTCTCTATCTCTCTCTCTCTCTCTCTCTCTCTCTGATTAAAGGGTCAGGATCACTGTTCTGTTTTGGTCTAGGGACAGGGTCTCTCTCTCTCTCTATCTCTCTCTCTCTCTCTCCCTCTCTCTCTCTCTGATTAAAGGGACAGGTTCTCTGTTCTGTTTAGTCCCTCAGACAGGGTCTCTCTCTCTATCTCTCTCTATCTCTCTCTCTCTCTCTCTCTCTCTCTCTCTCTGATTAAAGGGACAGGATCTCTGTTCTGTTTTGTCCCAGGGACAGGGACTCTCTGTCTGATTAAAGGGACTGGATCTCTGTTCTGTTTTGTCCCAGGGACAGTGTCTCTCTCTATCTCTCTCTCTCTCTGTCTCTCTCTCTCCCTGATTAAAGGGACAGGATCTCTGTTCTGTTTTGTCCCAGTGACAGGGTCTCTCTCTCCATGATTAAAGGGACAGGATCTCTGTTCTGTTATTTCCCAGGGGCAGTCCTCTCTCTCTCTCTCTCTCTTCTCTCTCTGATTAAAGGGACAGGATCTCTGTCCTGTTTTGTCCCAGGGACAGGGTCTCCCTCTCTCTGATTAAAGGGTCAGGGTGTCTGGTCTGTTTTGGTCTAGGGACAGGGTCTCTCTCTCTCTCTCTCTCTCTCTCTCTCTCTCTCTCTCTCTCTCTCTCTCTCTCTCTCTCTCTCTGATTAAAGGGACAGGTACTCTGTTCTCTTTTCTCTCAGGGACAGTGTGTCTCTCTCTCTCTCTCTCTCTCTCTGATTAAAGGGACATGTTCTCTGTTCTGTTTTGTCCCACAGACAGGGTCTCTCTCTCTATCTCTATCTCTCTCTCTCTCTCTCTCTCTCTCTCTCTCTCTCTCTCTCTCTCTGATTAAAGGGACAGGATCTCTGTTCTGTTTTGTCTGAGGGACAGGGTTTTCTATCTCTTATTATAGGGAAAGGATCTCTGTTCTGTTTTGTCCCAAGGACAGGGACTCTCTGTCTGATTAAATGGACATGATCTCTGTTCTGTTTTGTCCCAGGGACAGTGTTTCTCTCTATCTCTCTCTCTCACTCTCTCTCTCTCTCTCTCTCTCTCTCTCTCTCTCTCTCTGATTAAAGGGACAGGATCTCTTCTGTTTTGTCCCAGGGACAGGGTCTCTCTCTCTCTCTCTCTCTCTCTCTCTCTCTCTGATTAAAGGGACAGGATCTCTTTCCTGTTTTGTCCCAGGGAAAGGGTCACTCTCTCTCTGATTAAAGGGACAGGATCTCTGTTCTATTTTGGTCTAGGGAGAGGTTCTCTCTCTATCTCTCTCTCTCTCTCTCTCTGATTAAAGGGACAGGATCTCTTTCCTGTTTTGTCCCAGGGAAAGGGTCACTCTCTCTCTGATTAAAGGGACAGGTTCTATGTTCTGTTTTGTCCCAGGGACAGTGTTTCTCTCTATCTCTCTGTCTCTCGCTCTCTCTCTCTTTCTCTGTTTAAGGGGACTGGATCTCTGTTCTGTGTTGTCCCAGGGACAGTGTCTCTCTCTCTCTCTCTCTCTGATTATTGGGACAGGATCTCTGTACTGTTTTGTCCCTGGGACAGTGTCTCTCTCTCTCTGATTAAAGGGACTGGATCTCTGTTCTGTTAGTTCCCAGGGACAGGGTCTCTCTCTCTCTCTCTCTCTCTCTGATTTAAGGGACAGGATCTCTGTTCTGTTTTGTCCCAGGGACAGGGTCTCTCTCTCTCTGATTAAAGG
>NW_024470648.1:120000-122500 GCF_017639515.1 Carcharodon carcharias | reverse complement strand
CTCTCCCTCTGATTAAAGGGACAGGATCTCTGTTCAGTTTTGTCCCAGGGACAGGGTCTCTCTCTCCATGATTAAAGGGACAGGATCTCTGTTCTGTTATTTCCCAGGGACAGTCTCTCTCTCTCTCTCTCTCTCTCTCTTTCTCTGATTAAAGGGACAGGATCACTGTTCTGTTTTGTCCCAGGGACAGGGTCTCCCTCTCTCTGATTAAAGCGTCAGGATCTCTGTTCTGTTTTGTCTGAGGGACAGGGTTTTCTATCTCTTATTATAGGGAAAGGATCTCTGTTCTGTTTTGTCCCAAGGACTGGGACTCTCTGTCTGATTAAATGGACATGATCTCTGTTCTGTTTTGTCCCAGGGACAGTCTCTCTCTCTATTTCTTTCTCTCTCTCTCTCTCTCTCTCTCTCTCTCTCTCTCTCTCTCTCTGATTAAAGGGACAGGATCTCTGTTCTGTTTTGTCCCAGGGACAGGGACTCTCTCTCTATCTCTCTCTATCTCTCTCTCTCTGATTAAAGGGACAGGATCTCTGTTCTGTTTTGTCCCAGGGACAGGGTCTCTCTCTCTCTCTCTCTCTCTCTCTCTGATTAAAGCGTCAGGATCTCTGTTCTGTTTTGGTCTAGGGAGAGGGTCTCTCTCTATCTCTCTCTCTCTCTCTTTCTCTCTCTCTCTCTCTCTGATTAAAGGGACAGGTTCTATGTTCTGTGTTGTCCCAGGGACAGTGTCTCTCTCTCTCTCTCTCTCTCTCTCTGATTATTGGGACAGGATCTCTGTCCTGTTTTGTCCCTGGGACAGTGTCTCTCTCTCTCTGATTATTGGGACAGGATCTCTGTACTGTTTTGTCCCTGGGACAGTGTCTCTCTCTCTCTGATTAAAGGGATAGGATCTCTGTTCTGTTTTGTCCCAGGGACAGGGACTCTCTCTCTCTCTCTCTCTCTGATTTAAGGGACAGGATCTCTGTTCTGTTTTGTCCCAGGGACAGGGTCTCTCTCTCTCTGATTAAAGGGACAGCATCTCTGTTCTGTTATTTCCCAGGGACAGTCTCTCTCTCTCTCTCTCTCTGATTAAAGGGACAGGATCTCTGTCCTGTTTTGTCCCAGGGACAGGGTCTCTCTCTCTCTGATTAAAGGGACAGGATCTCTGTTCTGTTATTTCCCAGGGACAGTCTCTCTCTCTCTCTCTCTCTCTCTCTCTGATAAAAGGCTCAGGATCTCTGTTCTGTTTTGGTCTAGGGACAGTGTCTCTCTCTCTCTCTCTCTGATTAAAGGGACAGGTTCTCTGTTCTGTTTTGTCCCACGGACAGGGTCTCTCTCTCTATCTCTCTCTCTCTCTCTCTCTCTCTCTCTCTCTCTCTCTCTGATTAAATGGACAGGTACTCTGTTCTGTTTTGTCCCAGGGACAGTCCCTCTCTCTCTCTCTCTCTCTCTCTCTCTCTCTCTCTCTCTCTGATTAAAGGAACAGGATCTCTGTTCTGTTTTGTCCCAGGGACAGGGTCTCTCTCTCTCTCTCTCTCTCTCTCCCTCTCTCTGATTAAAGGGACAGGATCTCTGTTCTGTTTTGTCCCAGGGACAGGGTCTCTCTCTCTCTATCTCTCTCTCTCTCTCTCTCTGATTAAAGGGACAGGATCTCTGTCCTGTTTTGTCCCAGGGACAGGGTCTCTCTCTCTCTGATTAAAGGGACAGGATATCTGTTCTGTTATTTCCCAGGGACAGTCTCTCTCTCTCTCTCTCTCTCTCTATCTCTCTCTCTCTCTCTCTCTCTCTCTCTCTCTCTCTGATTAAAGGGACAGGATCTCTGTCCTGTTTTGTCCTAGGGACAGGGTCTCCCTCTCTCTGATTAAAGGGTCAGGATCTCTGTTCTGTTTTGGTCTAGGGACAGGATCTCTCTCCCTCTCTCTCTCTCTCTCTGATTAAAGGGGCAGTATCTCTGTTCTGTTTTGTCCCAGTTACAGGGTTTTCTCTCTCTTATTATAGGGACAGGGTCTCTGTTCTGTTTTGTCCCAGTGACAGGGAATCTCTGTCTGATTAAATGGACAGGATCTCTGTTCTGTTTTGTCCCAGGGACAGTGTTTCTCTCTATCTCTCTCTCTCTCTCTCTCTCTCTCTCTCTCTCTATCTCTCTCTCTCTCTCTCTGATTTAAGGGACAGGATCTCTGTTCTGTTTTGTTCCAGGGACAGGGTCTCTCTCTCTCTCTGATTTAAGGGACAGGATCTCTGTTCTGTTATTTCCCAGGGATAGTGTCTCTCTCTCTCTCTCTCTCTCTCTCTCTCTCTGATTAAAGGGACAGGATCTCTGTTCTGTTATTTCCCAGGGACAGTCTCTGTCTCTCTCTCTCTCTCTCTCTGTCTCTCTCTCTCTCTCTCTGATTAAAGGGACAGGATCTCTGTTCTGTTTTTTCCCAGGGACAGGGTCTCCCTCTCTCTGATTAAAGCGTCAGGATCTCTGTTCTGTTTTGGTCTAGGGAGAGGGTCTCTCCCTCTCTCTCTCTCTCTCTCTCTCTCT
>NW_024470648.1:112500-115000 GCF_017639515.1 Carcharodon carcharias | reverse complement strand
CTCTCTCTCTCTCTCTCTCTCTCTCTCTCTCTCTGATTAAAGGGAAAGGATCTCTGTTCTGTTATTTCCCAGTGACAGTCTCTCTCTCTCTCTCTCTCTCTCTCTCTGATTAAAGGGAAAGGATCTCTGTTCTGTTATTTCCCAGTGACAGTCTCTCTCTCTCTCTCTCTCTCTCTGATTAAAAGGGCTGGATCTCTGTTCTGTTCTGTCCCAAGGTCAGGGACTCTCTGTCTGATTAAATGGACAGGATCTCTGTTCTGTTATTTCCCAGGGACAGTCTCTCCCTCTCTCTCTCTCTCCCTCTCTCTGATCAAATGGACAGGATCTCTGTCCTGTTTTGTCCCAGGGACAGGGTCTCTCTCTCTCTGATTAAAGGGACAGGATCTCTGTTCTGTTATTTCCCCGGGACAGGATCTCTCTCTCTCTCTCTCTCTCTCTCTCTCTCTGATTAAAGGGACATGTTCACTGTTCTGTTTTGTCCCAGGGACAGGTTCTCCCTCTCTCTGATTAAAGGGACAGGTTCTCTGTTACTTTTTCTCCCATGGACAGGGACTCTCTCTATCTCTCTCTCTCTCTCTCTCTCTTTCTCTCTGATTAAAGGGACAGGTTCTCTGTTCTGTTCTGTCCCACGGACAGGGTCTCTCTCTCTGTCTCTCTCTATCTCTCTCTCTCTCTCTCTCTCTCTCTCTCTCCCTCTGATTAAAGGGACAGGATCTCTGTTCTGTTTTGTCCCAAGGACAGGGACTCTCTGTCTGATTAAAGGGACAGGATCTCTGTTCTGTTTTGTCCCAGGGACAGTGTCTCTCTCTATCTCTCTCTCTCTCTCTCTCTCTCTGATTAAAGGGACAGGATCTCTGTCCTGTTTTGTCCCAGGGACAGGGTCTCTCTCTCTCTGATTAAAGGGACAGGATCTCTGTCCTGTATTGTCCCAGGGACAGGGTCTCTCTCTCTCTGATTAAAGGGACATGTTCTCTGTTCTGTTTTGTCCCAGGGAGAGGGTCTCTCTCTCTATCTCACTCTCTCTCTCTCTCTCTCTCTCTGTCTCTCTCTCTGATTAAAGGGACAGTATCTCTTTTCTGTTTTGTCCCAGGGACAGGGTTTTCTCTCTCTTATTATAGGCACAGGGTCTCTGGTCTGTTTTGTCCCAGGGACAGTGTTTCTCTCTATCTCTCTCTCTCTCTCTCTCTCTCTCTCTGTCTCTCTCTCTGTCTCTCTCTCTGATTAAAGGGACAGGATCTCCGTTCTGTTCTGTCCCAGGGACAGGGTCTCTCTCTCTCTCTCTCTCTCTTTCTCTCTCTCTCTCTCTCTCTCTCTCTCTCTCTCTCTCTCTGATTAAAGGGACAGGTTCTCTGTTCTGTTTTGTCCCACGGACAGGGTCTCTCTCTCTATCTCTCTCTATCTCTCTCTCTCTCTCTCTCTCTCTCTCTCTCTGATGAAAGGGACAGGTTCTCTGTTCTGTTTTGTCCCACGGACAGGGTCTCTCTCTCTATCTCTCTCTATCTCTCTCTCTCTCTCTCTCTCCCTCTCTCTCTGATTAAAGGGACTGGATCTCTGTTCTGTTTTGGCCCAAGGACAGGGACTCTCTGTCTGATTAAATGGACAGGATCTCTGTTCTGTTATTTCCCATGGACAGTCTCTCTCTCTCTCTCTCTCTCTCTCTCTCTCTCGCTCTCTCTCTCTGATGAAAGGGACAGGATCTTTGTCCTGTTTTGACCCAGCGACAGGGTCTCTCTCTCTCTGAATAAGGGGACAGAATCTCTGTTCTTTTATTTCCCAGGGACAGTCTCTCTCTCTCTCTCTCTCTCTCTCTCTCTCTGATTAAAAGGATAGGATCTCTGTTCTGTTTTGTCCCAGGGACAGGGTCTCTCTCTCTCTCTCTGATTTAAGGGACAGGATCTCTGTCCTGTTTTGTTCCAGGGGCAGGGTCTCTCTCTCTCTGATTAGAGGGACAGGATCTCTGTTCAGTTATTTCCCAGGGACAGTCTCTCTCTCTTTCTCTCTCTCTCTCTCTCGCTCTCTCTCTCTGATTAAAGGGACAGGATCTCTGTCCTTTATTGTCCCAGGGATAGGGTCGCTCTCTCTCTGATTAAAGGGACATGTTCTCTGTTCTGTTTTGTCCCAGGGACAGGGTTTTCTCGCTCTTATTTTAGGGACAGGGTCTCTGTTGTGTTTTGTCCCAGGGACAGGGAATCTCTGTCTGATTAAATGGACAGGATCTCTGTTCTGTTTTGTCCCAGGGACAGTGTTTCTCTCTCTCTCTCTCTCTCTGATGAAAGGGACAGGTTCTCTGTTCTGTTTTGTCCCACGGACAGGGTCTCTCTCTCTATCTCTCTCTATCTCTCTCTCTCTCTCTCTCTCCCTCTCTCTCTGATTAAAGGGACTGGATCTCTGTTCTGTTTTGGCCCAAGGACAGGGACTCTCTCTCTGATTAAATGGACAGGATCTCTGTTCTGTTATTTCCCATGGACAGTCTCTCTCTCTCTCTCTCTCTCTCGCTCTC
>NW_024470648.1:87500-90000 GCF_017639515.1 Carcharodon carcharias | reverse complement strand
ACTGCGGATGCTGGAAATCCAAAACAAAAACAGAATTACCTGGAAAAACTCAGCAGGTCTGGCAGCATCGGCGGAGAAGAAAAGAGTTGACGTTTCGAGTCCTCATGACCCTTCGAAGGGTCATGAGGACTCGAAACGTCAACTCTTTTCTTCTCCGCCGATGCTGCCAGACCTGCTGAGTTTTTCCAGGTAATTCTGTTTTTGTTTAGGTTCTCTGTTCTGTTTTGTCCCACGGACAGGGTCTCTCTCTCTATCTCTCTCTATCTCTCTCTCTCTCTCTCTCTCTCCCTCTGATTAAAGGGACAGGTTCTCTGTTCTGTTTTGTCCCATGGACAGGGTCTCTCTCTCTATCTCTCTCTCTCTCTCTCTGATTAAAGGGACAGGTTCTCTGTTCTGTTTTGTTCCAGGGACAGGGTCTCCCTCTCTCTGATTAAAGGGTCAGGATCTCTGTTCTGTTTTGGTCTAGGGACATTGACTCTCTCTCTCTCTCTCTCTCTAAAGGGACAGGTTCTCTGTTCTGTTTTGTCCCACGGACAGGGTCTCTCTCTCTATCTCTCTCTATCTCTCTCTCTCTCTCTCTCTCTCTCTCTGATTAAATGGACAGGTTCTCTGTTCTGTTTTGTCCCACTACAGGGTCTCTCTCTCTATCTCTCTCTCTCTCTCTGTATCTCTCTCTCTCTCTCTCTGATTAAAGGGACAGGATCTCTGTTCTGTTTTGTCCCACGGACAGGGTCTCTCTACCTCTCTATCTCTCTCTCTCTCTCTCTCTCTCTCTCTGATTAACTGGACAGGTTCTCTGTTCTGTTTTGTCCCATGGACAGGGTCTCTCTCTCTATCTCTCTCTCTCTCTCTCTCTGATTAAAGGGACAGGTTCTCTGTTCTGTTTTGTTCCAGGGAGAGGGTCTCTCTCTCTCTGATTAAAGGGACAGGATCTCTGTTCTGTTATTTCCCAGGGACAGTCTCTCTCTCTCTCTCTCTCTCTATCTCTCTCTCTCTCTCTAATTAAAGGGACATGTTCTCTGTTCTGTTTTGTCCCAGGGACAGTGTTTCTCTCTATCTCTCTCTCTCTCTCTCTGATTAAAGGGACAGGTTCTCTGTTCTGTTTTCTCCCAGGGACAGGGACTCTCTCGATCTCTCTCTCTCTCTCTCTCTCTCTCTCTCTCTGATTAAAGGGACAGGTTCTCTGTTCAGTTTTGTCCCACGGACAGGGTCTCTCTCTCTATCTCTCTCTCTCTCTCTCTCTCTCTCTCTCTCTCTCTCTCTCTCTCTCTCTCTCTCTCTCTCTCTCATTAAAGGGACAGGATCTCTGTTCTGTTTTGTCCCAGGGACAGGGTCTCTCTCTCTAACTCTCTCTATCTCTCTCTCTCTCTCTCTGATTAAAAGGACAGGATCTCTGTTCTGTTATTTCCCAGGGACAGTCTCTCTCTCTCTCTCTCTCTCTCTCTCTCTCTTTCTCTCTCTCTCTCTCTGATTAAAGGGACAGGATCTCTGTTCTGTTATTTCCCAGGGACAGTCTCTCTCTCTCTCTCTCTCTCTCTCTCTCTCTCTCTCTCTCTCTCTCTCTCTCTGATTAAAGGGACAGGATCTCTGTTCTGTTATTTCCCAGGGACAGTCTCTCTCTCTCTCTCTCTCTCTCTCTCTCTCTCTCTCTCTCTGATTAAAGGGACAGGATCTCTGTCTTGTTTTGTCCCAGGGACAGGGTCTCTCTCTCTCTGATTAAAGGGACAGGATCTCTTTTCTGTTATTTCCCACGGACAGTCTCTCTCTCTCTCTCTCTCTCTCTCTCTCTCTCTCTCTGATTAAAGGGGCATGTTCACTGTTCTGTTTTGTCCCAGGGACAGGGTCTCCCCCTCTCTGTTTGAAGGGTCAGGATCTCTGTTCTGTTTTGGTCTAGGGACAGGGTCTCTCTCTCTCTCTCTCTCTCTCTTTCTCTCTCTCTCTCTCTCTCTGATTAAAGGTACAGGTTCTCTGTTCTGTTTTCTCCCAGGGACAGGGACTCTCTCTATCTCTCTCTCTCTCTCTCTCTCTCTCTCTCTCTCTCTCTGATTAAAGGGACAGGTTCTCCGTTCTGTTTTGTCCCACGGACAGGGTCTCTCTCTCTATCTCTCTCTATCTCTCTCTCTCTCTCTCTCACTCTCTCTGATTAAAGGGACAGGATCTCTGTTCTGTTTTGTCCCATGGACAGGGTCTCTCTCTCTCTGATTAAAGGGACAGGATCTCTGTTCTGTTATTTTTCAGGGACAGTCTCTCTCTCTCTCTCTCTCTCTCTCTCTCTCTCTCTGATTAAAGGGACAGGATCTCTGTCCTGTTTGTCCCAGGGACAGGGTTTCTCTCTCTCTGATTAAAGGGACAGGATATCTGATCTGTTATTTCCAGGGGACAGTCACTCTCTCTCTCTCTCTCTCTCTCTCTCTGATTTAAGGGACAGGATCTCTGTTCTGTTATTTCCCAGGGACAGTCTCTCTCTCTCCCTCTCTCTCTCTCTCTCTCTCTCTCTCTC
>NW_024470648.1:75000-82500 GCF_017639515.1 Carcharodon carcharias | reverse complement strand
GGGGACAGTCTCTCTCTCTCTCTCTCTCTGATTAAAGGGTCAGGATCTCTGTTCTGTTTTGGTCTAGGGACAGGGTCTCTCTCTCTCTCTCTCTCTCTCTCTCTCTCTCTGTGATTAAAGGGACAGGTTCTCGGTTCTGTTTTGTCCCACGGACAGGGTCTCTCTCTCTGTCTCTCTCTATCTCTCTCTCTCTCTCTCTCTCTCTCTCTCTCTGATTAAAGGGACAGGATCTCTGTCCTGTTTTGTCCCAGGGACATGGTCTCTCTCTCTCTGATTAAAGGGACAGGATTTCTGTTCTGTTATTTCCCAGGGACAGTCTCTCTCTCTCTCTCTCTCTCTCTCTCTGATTAAAGGGACAGGATCTCTGTTCTGTTATTTCCCAGGGACAGGATCTCTCTCTCTCTTTCTGTCTCTCTCTCTCTCTCTCTCTCTCTCTCTCTCTCTCTCTCTGCTTAAAGGGACATGTTCTCTGTTCTGTTTTGTCCCAGGGACAGGGTCTGCCTCTCTCTGATTAAAGGTTCAGGATCTCTGTTCTGTTTTGGTCTAGGTACAGGGTCTCTCTCTCTCTCTCTCTCTCTCTCTCTCTCTCTCTCTCTCTCTCTCTCTCTCTGATTAAAGGGACAGGATCTCTGTCCTGTTTTTGTCCCAGGGACATGGTCTCTCTCTCTGATTTAAGGGACAGGATCTCTGTTCTGTTATTTCCCAGGGACAGTCTCTCTCTCTCTCTCTCTCTCTCTCTCTCTCTCTCTGATTAAAGGGACATGTTCTCTGTTCTGTTTTGTCCCAGGGACAGGGTCTCCCTCTCTCTGATTAAAGGGTCAGGATCTCTGTTATGTTTTGGTCTAGGGACAGGGTCTCTCTCTCTCTCTCTCTCTCTCTCTCTCTCTCTCTCTCTCTCTCTCTCTCTGATTAAAGGGACAGCTTCTCTGTTTTGTTTTCAACAGCGACAGGGACTTTCTCTAGCTCTCTCTCTCTCTCTCTCTCTCTCTCTCTCTCTGATTAAAGGGACACGTTCTCTCTTCTGTTTTGTCCCACGGGCAGGGTCTCTCTCTCTCTATCTCTCTCTATCTCTCTCTCTCCCTCTCTCTCTCTCTCTCTCTCTCTCTCTCATTAAAGGGACAGGATCTCTGTTTTGTTTTGTCCCATGGACAGTGTTTCTCTCTATCTCTCTCTCTCTCTCTCTGTTTAAAGGGACTGGATCTCTGTTGTGTTTTGTCCCAGGGACAGTGTTTCTCTCTATCTCTCTCTCTCTCTCTCTCTCTCTCTCTCTCTCTCTCTCTGATTAAAGGGACAGGATCTCTGTTCTGTTTTTTCCTAGGGACAGGGTCTCTCTCTCTCTGATTAAAGGGACAGGATCTCTGTTCTGTTTTTTCCTAGGGACAGGGTCTCTCTCTCTCTGATTAAAGGGACAGGATCTCTGTTCTGTTTTTTCCTAGGGACAGGGTCTCTCTCTCTCTGATTAAAGGGACAGGATCTCTGTTCTGTTATTTCCCAGTGACAGTCTCTCTCTCTCTCTCTCTCTCTCTGATTAAAGGGACATGTTCTCTGTTCTGTTTTGTCCCAGGAACAGGGTCTCCCTCTCTCTGATTAAAGGGTCAGGATCTCTGTTCTGTTTTGGTCTAGGGACAGGGTCTCTCTCTCTCTCTCTCTCTCTGATTAAAGGGACAGGATCTCTGTCCTGTTTTGTCCCAGGGACAGGGTCTCCCTCTCTCTGATTAAAGGGTCAGGATCTCTGTTCTGTTTTGGTCTAGGGACAGGGTCTCTCTCTCTCTCTCTCTCTCTGATTAAAGGGACAGGTTCTCTGTTCTGTTTTCTCCCAGGGACAGGGACTCTCTCTATCTCTCTCTCTCTTTCTCACTCTCTCTCTGATTAAAGGGACAGATACCCTGTTCTGTTTTGTCCCACGGACAGGGTCTCTCTCTCTATCTCTCTCTATCTCTCTCTCTCCCTCACTCTCTCTCTCTCTGATTAAAGGGACAGGATCTCTGTTGTGTTTTGTCCCAGGGACAGGGACTCTCTCTAACTCTCTCTCTCTCTCTCTCTCTCTCTCTCTCTCTCTCTCTCTGATTAAAGGGACAGGTTCTCTGTTCTGTTTTGTCCCACGGACAGAGTCTCTCTCTCTATCTCTCTCTCTCTCTCTCTCTCTCTCTCTCTCTCTCTGATTAAAGGGACAGGATCTCTGTTCTGTTTTGTCCCAGGGACAGGGTTTTCTCTCTCTTATTATAGGGAAAGGATCTCTGTTCTGTTTTGTCCCAGGGACAGTGTTTCTCTCTATATCTCTCTCTCTCTGTTTAAAGGGACTTGATCTCTGTTCTGTTTTGTCCCAGGGACAGTGTCTCTCTCTATCTCTCTCTCTCTCTCTCTCTCTCTCTCTCTCTCTCTCTCTCTCTCTCTCTCTCTCTCTCTGATTAAAGGGACAGGATCTCTGTTCTGTTTTGGTCCCAGGGAGAGGGTCTCTCTCTCTCTGATTAAAGGGACAGGATCTCTGTTCTGTTATTTCCCAGGGACAGTCTCTCTCTCTCTCTCTCTCTCTCTCTCTCTCTCTCTCTCTCTCTCTCTGATTAAAGGGACAGGATCTCTGTTCTGTTATTTCCCAGTGACAGTCTCTCTCTCTCTCTCTCTCTCTCTCTCTCTCTCTCTCTCTCTCTCTGATTAAAGGGACAGGATCTCTGATCTGTTATTTCCCAGTGACAGTCTCTCTCTCTCTCTCTCTCTCTCTCTCTCTCTCTCTCTCTCTCTGCTTAAAGGGACATCTTCTCTGTTCTGTTTTGTTCCAGGGACAGTGTTTCACTCTATCTCTCTCTCTCTCACTCTCTCTCTCTCTATTTAAAGTGACAGGATCTCTGTTCTGATTTGTCCCAGGGACAGTGTCTCTCTCTCTCTCTCTCTCTCTCTCTCTCTCTCTCTCTGATTTAAGGGACAGGATCTCTGTTCTATTATTTCCCGGGGACAGTCTCTCTCTCTCTCTCTCTCTGATTAAAGGGTCAGGATCTCTGTTCTGTTTTGGTCTAGGGACAGGGTCTCTCTCTCTCTCTCTCTCTCTCTCTCTCTCTCTCTCTCTGTGATTAAAGGGACAGGTTCTCGGTTCTGTTTTGTCCCACGGACAGGGTCTCTCTCTCTGTCTCTCTCTATCTCTCTCTCTCTCTCTCTCTCTCTCTCTCTCTCTGATTAAAGGGACAGGATCTCTGTCCTGTTTTGTCCCAGGGACAGGGTCTGCCTCTCTCTGATTAAAGGTTCAGGATCTCTGTTCTGTTTTGGTCTAGGTACAGGGTCTCTCTCTCTCTCTCTCTCTCTCTCTCTCTCTCTCTCTGATTAAAGGGACAGGATCTCTGTCCTGTTTTGTCCCAGGGACATGGTCTCTCTCTCTCTGATTTAAGGGACAGGATCTCTGTTCTGTTATTTCCCAGGGACAGTCTCTCTCTCTCTCTCTCTCTCTCTCTCTCTCTCTCTGATTAAAGGGACATGTTCTCTGTTCTGTTTTGTCCCAGGGACAGGGTCTCCCTCTCTCTGATTAAAGGGTCAGGATCTCTGTTATGTTTTGGTCTAGGGACAGGGTCTCTCTCTCTCTCTCTCTCTCTCTCTCTCTCTCTCTCTCTCTCTGATTAAAGGGACAGCTTCTCTGTTTTGTTTTCAACAGCGACAGGGACTTTCTCTAGCTCTCTCTCTCTCTCTCTCTCTCTCTCTCTCTGATTAAAGGGACACGTTCTCTCTTCTGTTTTGTCCCACGGGCAGGGTCTCTCTCTCTATCTCTCTCTATCTCTCTCTCTCCCTCTCTCTCTCTCTCTCTCTCTCTCTCTCTCATTAAAGGGACAGGATCTCTGTTTTGTTTTGTCCCATGGACAGTGTTTCTCTCTATCTCTCTCTCTCTCTCTCTGTTTAAAGGGACTGGATCTCTGTTGTGTTTTGTCCCAGGGACAGTGTTTCTCTCTATCTCTCTCTCTCTCTCTCTCTCTCTCTCTCTCTCTCTCTCTCTCTGATTAAAGGGACAGGATCTCTGTTCTGTTTTTTCCTAGGGACAGGGTCTCTCTCTCTCTGATTAAAGGGACAGGATCTCTGTTCTGTTTTTTCCTAGGGACAGGGTCTCTCTCTCTCTGATTAAAGGGACAGGATCTCTGTTCTGTTATTTCCCAGTGACAGTCTCTCTCTCTCTCTCTCTCTCTCTGATTAAAGGGACAGGATCTCTGTTCTGTTATTTCCCAGGGACAGTCTCTCTCTCTCTCTCTCTCTCCCTCTCTCTCTCTCTCTCTCTCTGATTAAAGGGACATGTTCTCTGTTCTGTTTTGTCCCACGGACAGGGTCTCCCTCTCTCTGATTAAAGGGTCAGGATCTCTGTTATGTTTTGGTCTAGGGACAGGGTCTCTCTCTCTCTCTCTCTCTCTCTCTCTCTCTCTCTCTCTGATTAAAGGGACAGGTTCTCTGTTCTGTTTTCTCCCAGGGACAGGGACTCTCTCTAACTCTCTCTCTCTCTCTCTCTCTCTCTCTCTCTCTCTCTGATTAAAGGGACAGGTTCTCTGTTCTGTTTTGTCCCACGGACAGAGTCTCTCTCTCTATCTCTCTCTCTCTCTCTCTCTCTCTCTCTCTCTCTCTCTGATTAAAGGGACAGGATCTCTGTTCTGTTTTGTCCCAGGGACAGGGTTTTCTCTCTCTTATTATAGGGAAAGGATCTCTGTTCTGTTTTGTCCCAGGGACAGTGTTTCTCTCTATATCTCTCTCTCTCTGTTTAAAGGGACTTGATCTCTGTTCTGTTTTGTCCCAGGGACAGTGTCTCTCTCTATCTCTCTCTCTCTCTCTCTCTCTCTCTCTCTCTCTCTCTCTCTCTCTCTCTCTCTCTGATTAAAGGGACAGGATCTCTGTTCTGTTTTGTCCCAGGGAGAGGGTCTCTCTCTCTCTGATTAAAGGGACAGGATCTCTGTTCTGTTATTTCCCAGGGACAGTCTCTCTCTCTCTCTCTCTCTCTCTCTCTCTCTCTCTCTCTCTCTCTCTCTGATTAAAGGGACAGGATCTCTGTTCTGTTATTTCCCAGTGACAGTCTCTCTCTCTCTCTCTCTCTCTCTCTCTCTCTCTCTCTCTCTCTCTGATTAAAGGGACAGGATCTCTGATCTGTTATTTCCCAGTGACAGTCTCTCTCTCTCTCTCTCTCTCTCTCTCTCTCTCTCTCTCTCTGCTTAAAGGGACATCTTCTCTGTTCTGTTTTGTTCCAGGGACAGTGTTTCACTCTATCTCTCTCTCTCTCACTCTCTCTCTCTCTATTTAAAGTGACAGGATCTCTGTTCTGATTTGTCCCAGGGACAGTGTCTCTCTCTCTCTCTCTCTCTCTCTCTCTCTCTCTCTGATTTAAGGGACAGGATCTCTGTTCTATTATTTCCCGGGGACAGTCTCTCTCTCTCTCTCTCTCTGATTAAAGGGTCAGGATCTCTGTTCTGTTTTGGTCTAGGGACAGGGTCTCTCTCTCTCTCTCTCTCTCTCTCTCTCTCTCTGTGATTAAAGGGACAGGTTCTCGGTTCTGTTTTGTCCCACGGACAGGGTCTCTCTCTCTGTCTCTCTCTATCTCTCTCTCTCTCTCTCTCTCTCTCTCTCTCTGATTAAAGGGACAGGATCTCTGTCCTGTTTTGTCCCAGGGACATGGTCTCTCTCTCTCTGATTAAAGGGACAGGATTTCTGTTCTGTTATTTCCCAGGGACAGTCTCTCTCTCTCTCTCTCTCTCTCTCTCTGATTAAAGGGACAGGATCTCTGTTCTGTTATTTCCCAGGGACAGGATCTCTCTCTCTCTTTCTGTCTCTCTCTCTCTCTCTCTCTCTCTCTCTCTCTCTCTCTCTGCTTAAAGGGACATGTTCTCTGTTCTGTTTTGTCCCAGGGACAGGGTCTGCCTCTCTCTGATTAAAGGTTCAGGATCTCTGTTCTGTTTTGGTCTAGGTACAGGGTCTCTCTCTCTCTCTCTCTCTCTCTCTCTCTCTCTCTCTCTCTCTCTCTCTGATTAAAGGGACAGGATCTCTGTCCTGTTTTGTCCCAGGGACATGGTCTCTCTCTCTCTGATTTAAGGGACAGGATCTCTGTTCTGTTATTTCCCAGGGACAGTCTCTCTCTCTCTCTCTCTCTCTCTCTCTCTCTCTCTCTGATTAAAGGGACATGTTCTCTGTTCTGTTTTGTCCCAGGGACAGGGTCTCCCTCTCTCTGATTAAAGGGTCAGGATCTCTGTTATGTTTTGGTCTAGGGACAGGGTCTCTCTCTCTCTCTCTCTCTCTCTCTCTCTCTCTCTCTCTCTCTGATTAAAGGGACAGCTTCTCTGTTTTGTTTTCAACAGCGACAGGGACTTTCTCTAGCTCTCTCTCTCTCTCTCTCTCTCTCTCTCTCTCTGATTAAAGGGACACGTTCTCTCTTCTGTTTTGTCCCACGGGCAGGGTCTCTCTCTCTATCTCTCTCTATCTCTCTCTCTCCCTCTCTCTCTCTCTCTCTCTCTCTCTCATTAAAGGGACAGGATCTCTGTTTTGTTTTGTCCCATGGACAGTGTTTCTCTCTATCTCTCTCTCTCTCTCTCTGTTTAAAGGGACTGGATCTCTGTTGTGTTTTGTCCCAGGGACAGTGTTTCTCTCTATCTCTCTCTCTCTCTCTCTCTCTCTCTCTCTCTCTCTCTCTGATTAAAGGGACAGGATCTCTGTTCTGTTTTTTCCTAGGGACAGGGTCTCTCTCTCTCTGATTAAAGGGACAGGATCTCTGTTCTGTTTTTTCCTAGGGACAGGGTCTCTCTCTCTCTGATTAAAGGGACAGGATCTCTGTTCTGTTATTTCCCAGTGACAGTCTCTCTCTCTCTCTCTCTCTCTCTCTGATTAAAGGGACATATTCTCTGTTCTGTTTTGTCCCAGGAACAGGGTCTCCCTCTCTCTGATTAAAGGGTCAGGATCTCTGTTCTGTTTTGGTCTAGGGACAGGGTCTCTCTCTCTCTCTCTCTCTCTGATTAAAGGGACAGGATCTCTGTCCTGTTTTGTCCCAGGGACAGGGTCTCCCTCTCTCTGATTAAAGGGTCAGGATCTCTGTTCTGTTTTGGTCTAGGGACAGGGTCTCTCTCTCTCTCTCTCTCTCTGATTAAAGGGACAGGTTCTCTGTTCTGTTTTCTCCCAGGGACAGGGACTCTCTCTATCTCTCTCTCTCTCTCTCTCTCTCTCTGATTAAAGGGACAGATACCCTGTTCTGTTTTGTCCCACGGACAGGGTCTCTCTCTCTATCTCTCTCTATCTCTCTCTCTCCCTCACTCTCTCTCTCTCTGATTAAAGGGACAGGATCTCTGTTGTGTTTTGTCCCAGGGACAGGGACTCTCTCTAACTCTCTCTCTCTCTCTCTCTCTCTCTCTCTCTCTCTCTCTGATTAAAGGGACAGGTTCTCTGTTCTGTTTTGTCCCACGGACAGAGTCTCTCTCTCTATCTCTCTCTCTCTCTCTCTCTCTCTCTCTCTCTCTCTCTCTGATTAAAGGGACAGGATCTCTCTTCTGTTTTGTCCCAGGGACA
>NW_024470648.1:40000-55000 GCF_017639515.1 Carcharodon carcharias | reverse complement strand
TTTTGTCCCAGGGACAGGGTCTCTCTCTCTCTCTCTCTCTCTCTGATTTAAGGGACAGGATCTCTGTTCTGTTTTGTCCCAGGGACAGGGTCTCTCTCCCTCTCTCTCTCTCTCTCTCTCTCTCTCTCTCTGATTAAAGCGACAGGATCTCTGTTCTGTTATTTCCCAGGGACAGTGTCTCTCTCTCTCTCTCTCTCTCTCTCTCTCTCTCTCTGATTAAAGGGACAGGATCTCTGTTCTGTTTTGTCCCAGGGACAGTGTCTCTCTCTCTCTCTCTCTCTCTCTCTCTCTGATTAAAGGGACAGGTTTTCGGTTCCGTTTTGTCCCAGGGACAGTATTTTCTCTCTGTGATTAAATGGACAGGATCTCTGTTCTGTTTTGTCCCACGGACAGTCTCTCTCTCTCTCTCTCACTCTCTCGCTCTCTCTCTGATTAAATGGTCAGGATCTCTGTTCTGTTTTGTCCCAGGGACAGTGTCTCTCTCTCTCTCTCTCTCTCTCTCTCTCTCTGTCTCTCTCTCTCTCTCTCTCTCTGATTAAAGGGACAGGATCTCTTATCTGTTATTTCCCAGGGACAGTGTCTCTCTCTCTCTCTCTCTCTCTCTCTCTCTCTCTGATTAAAGGGACAGGATCTCTGTTCTGTTTTGTCCCAGGGTCATGGTCTCTCTGTCTCTGATTAAAGAGACAGCATCTCTGTTCTGTTTTGTCCCAGGGTGAGGAGATCTCACACACTCTCGCTCTCTCTCTCTCTCTCTCTCTCTTATTAAAGTTACATGATCTCTGTTCTGTTTCGTACCAGAGACAGTGCCTCTCTCTATCTCTCTCTTTCTCTCTCTCTCTCTGATTAAAGGGACAGGTTCTCTGTTCTGTTTTGTCCAAGGGACAGGGTCGTTCTCTCTCTATCTCTCTCTCTGATTAAAGTGACAGGATCTCTGTTCTGTTTTGTACCAGGTACAGGGACTCTCTCTCGCTCTCTCTCTCTCTGATTAAAGTGACAGGATCTCTGTCCTGTTTTGTACCTGAGACAGAGTCTCTCTCTATCTCTCTATCTCTCTCTCTCTCTCTCTCTCTCTCCCTCTCTGATTAAAGTGACAGGTTCTCTGTTCTGTTATTTCCCAGGGACAGTGTCTCTCTCTCTCTCTCTCTCTCTCTCTCTCTCTCTCTGATTAAAGGGACAGGATTTCTGTTCTGTTTTGTCCCAGGGACAGTCTCTCTCTCTCTCTCTCTCTCTCTCTCTCTCTCTCTCTCTCTCTGATTAAAGGGACAGGATCGCTGTTCTGTTTTGTCCCAGGGACAGGGTCTCTCTCTCTCTGATTAAAGGGTCACGATTTCGGTTCCGTTTTGTCCCAGGTATAGGGTTTTCTCTCTCTGATTAAAGGGACAGGATTTCTGTTCTGTTTTGTCCCAGGGACAGGGTCTCTCTCTCTCTGATTAAAGGGACAGGATCTCTGATCTGTTATTTCCCAGGGACAGTGTCTCTCTCTCTCTCTCTCTCTCTCTCTCTCTCTCTCTCTCTGATTAAAGGGACAGGATCTCTGTTCTGTTTTGTCCCAGGGACAGGGTCTCTCTCTCTCTCTCTCTCTCTCTGATTTAAGGGACAGGATCTCTGTTCTGTTTTGTCCCAGGGACAGGGTCTCTCTCTCTCTCTCTCTCTCTCTCTCTCTGATTAAAGGGACAGGATCTCTGTTCTGTTTTGGTCCAGGGACAGGGTTTCTCTCTCTCTCTCTGATTCAAAGGACAGGTTCTCTGTTCTGTTTTGTCCCTGGGACAGGGTCTCTCTCTCTCTCTCTCTCTCTCTCTCTCTCTGATTAAAGGGATAGGATCTCTGTTCTGTTTTTTCCCAGGGACAGGGTCTCTCTCTCTATCTCTCTGATTAAAGGGAGAAGTTCTCTGTTCTGTTTTGTCCTAGGGACAAGGACTCTCTCTATCTCTCTCTCTCTCTCTCTCTCTCTCTCTCTGATTAAAGGGACAGGTTGTGTGTTCTGTTTTGTTCCAGGGAAACGGACTCTCTCTCTCTATCTCTCTCTCTTGTTAAAGTGACAGGATCTCTGTTCTCTTTTGTACCAGAGGCAGTGTCTCTCTCTATTTCTCTCTCTCTCTCTCTCTCTCTCTCTCTCTGATTAAAGTGACATGATATCTGTTCTGTTTTATACCAGAGACAGTGCCTCTCTCTATCTCTCTCTTTCTCTCTCTCTCTCTCTGATTAAAGAGACAGGTTCTCTGTTCTGTTTTGTCCCAGGGACAGGGTCTCCCTCTCTCTGATTAAAGGGACAGGATCTCTCTTCTGTTTTGGACTAGGGACAGGGTCTCTCTCTCTATCTCTCCCTCTCTCTCTCTCTCTGTCTCTCTCTCTCTCTCTCTCTCTCTCTCTCTCTCTCTCTCTCTCTGATTAAAGGGACAGGATCTCTGTTCTGTTTTGTCCCACGGACAGGGTCTCTCTCTCTCTCTCTCTCTCTCTCTCTCTCGGATTTAAGGGACAGGATCTCTGTTCTGTTTTGTCCCAGGGACAGGGTCTCCCTCTCTCTGATTAAAGGGACAGGATCTCTGTTCTGTTTTGTCCCAGGGACAGGGTCTCTCTCTCTCTCTCTCTCTCTGATTTAAGGTTCAGGATCTCTGTTCTGTTTTGTCCCAGGGAAGGGTCTCTCTCTCTCTGCTTAAAGGGACAGGATCTCTGTTCTGTTATTTCCCAGGGACAGTCTCTCTCTCTCTCTCTCTCTCTCTCTCTCTCTCTGATTAAAGGGACAGGATCTCTGTTATGTTTTGTCCCAGGGACAGGGTCTTTCTCTCTCTCTCTCTCTCTCTGATTTAAGGTTCAGGATCTCTGTTCTGTTTTGTCCCAGGGAAGGGTCTCTCTCTCTCTGCTTAAAGGGACAGGATCTCTGTTCTGTTATTTCCCAGGGACAGTCTCTCTCTCTCTCTCTCTCTCTCTCTGATTGAAGGGACAGGATCTCTGTCCTTTTTTGTACCAGAGACAGTGTCTCTCTCTCTATCTCTCTCTATCTCTCTCTCTCTCTCTCTCTCTCTCTCTGATTAAAGGGACAAGATCTCTGTTCTGTTTTGTCCCAGGGACAGGGTTTTCTCTCTCTTATTATAGGGACAGGATCTCTGTTCTGTTTTGTCCCAGGGAGAGGGTCTCTCTGTCTGATCAAATGGACAGGTTCTCTGTTCTGTTTTGTCCCAGGGAGAGTGTCTCTCTCTATCTCTCTCTCTCTCACTCTCTCACTCTCTGATTAAAGGGACTGGATCTCTGTTCTGTTTTGTCCCAGGGACAGTCTCTCTCTATCTCTCTCTCTCACTCTCATTCTCTCTCTCTCTCTCTCTGATTAAATGGACAGGATCTCTGTTCTGTTTTGTCCCAGGGACAGGGTTTTCTCTCTCTGATTTAAGGGACAGGATCTCTGTTCTGTTTTGTCCCAGGGACAGTCTCTCTCTCTCTCTCTCTCTCTCTCTCTCTCTCTCTCTCTCTCTCTCTGATTAAAGGGACAGGATCGCTGTTCTGTTTTGTCCCAGGGACAGGGTCTCTCTCTCTCTGATTAAAGGGTCACGATTTCGGTTCCGTTTTGTCCCAGGTATAGGGTTTTCTCTCTCTGATTAAAGGGACAGGATTTCTGTTCTGTTTTGTCCCAGGGACAGGGTCTCTCTCTCTCTGATTAAAGGGACAGGATCTCTGATCTGTTATTTCCCAGGGACAGTGTCTCTCTCTCTCTCTCTCTCTCTCTCTCTCTCTCTCTGATTAAAGGGACAGGATCTCTGTTCTGTTTTGTCCCAGGGACAGGGTCTCTCTCTCTCTCTCTCTCTCTCTGATTTAAGGGACAGGATCTCTGTTCTGTTTTGTGCCAGAGACAGTGTCTCTCTCTATCTCTCTCTCTCTCTGATTTAAGGTTCAGGATCTCTGTTCTGTTTTGTCCCAGGGAAGGGTCTCTCTCTCTCTGCTTAAAGGGACAGGATCTCTGTTCTCTTATTTCCCAGGGACAGTCTCTCTCTCTCTCTCTCTCTCTCTCTGATTGAAGGGACAGGATCTCTGTCCTTTTTTGTACCAGAGACAGTGTCTCTCTCTCTATCTCTCTCTCTCTCTCTCTCTCTCTCTCTCTCTCTCTCTCTCTCTCTCTCTCTCTGATTAAAGGGACATGTTCTCTGTTCTGTTTTGTCCCACAGACAGGGTCTCTCTCTCTATCTCTCTCTATCTCTCTCTCTCTCTCTCTGATTAAATGGACAGGATCTCTGTTCTGTTTTGTCCCAAGGACAGTCTCTCTCTCTCTCTCTCTCTCTCTCTCTGATTAAAGGGACAGGATTTCGGTTCCGTTTTGTCCCAGGGACAGTATTTTCTCTCTGTGATTAAATGGACAGGATCTCTGTTCTGTTTTGTCCCACGGACAGTCTCTCTCTCTCTCTCTCACTCTCTCGCTCTCTCTCTGATTAAATGGTCAGGATCTCTGTTCTGTTTTGTCCCAGGGACAGTGTCTCTCTCTCTCTCTCTCTCTCTCTCTCTCTCTCTGATTAAAGGGACAGGATCGCTGTTCTGTTTTGTCCCAGGGACAGGGTCTCTCTCTCTCAGATTAAAGGGACACGATTTCAGTTCCGTTTTGTCCCAGGTACAGGGTTTTCTCTCTCTGATTAAAGGGACAGGATTCTCTGTTCCGTTTTGTCCCAGGGACAGGGTCTCTCTCTCTCTCTGATTAAAGGGACAGGATCTCTGTTCTGTTTTGTCCCAGGGTCAGGGTCTCTCTGTCTCTGATTAAAGAGACAGCATCTCTGTTCTGTTTTGTCCCAGGGTGAGGAGATCTCACACACTCTCACTCTCTCTCTCTCTCTCTCTCTCTCTTATTAAAGTGACATGATCTCTGTTCTGTTTCGTACCAGAGACAGTGCCTCTCTCTATCTCTCTCTTTCTCTCTCTCTCTCTGATTAAAGGGACAGGTTCTCTGTTCTGTTTTGTCCCAGGGACAGGGTCGTTCTCTCTCTATCTCTCTCTCTGATTCAAGTGACAGCATCTCTGTTCTGTTTTGTACCAGGTACAGGGACTCTCTCTCGCTCTCTCTCTCTCCGATTAAAGTGACAGGATCTCTGTCCTGTTTTGTACCTGAGACAGAGTCTCTCTCTATCTCTCTATCTCTCTCTCTCTCTCTCTCTCTCTCTCTCTCTCTGATTAAAGGGACAGGATCTCTGTTCTGTTATTTCCCAGGGACAGTGTCTCTCTCTCTCTCTCTCTCTCTCTCTCTCTCTCTCTCTCTGATTAAAGGGACAGGATCTCTGTTCTGTTTTGTCCCAGGGACAGGGTCTCTCTCTCTCTCTCTCTCTCTCTGATTTAAGGGACAGGATCTCTGTTCTGTTTTGTCCCAGGGACAGGGTCTCTCTCTCGCTCTCTCTCTCTCTCTCTCTCTGATTAAAGGGACAGGATCTCTGTCCTGTTTTGTACCAGAGACAGTGTCTCTCTCTATCTCTCTCTCTCTCTCTCTCTCTCCCTCTCTCTGATTAAAGGGACAGGATCTCTGTTCTGTTTTGGTCCAGGGACAGGGTTTCTCTCTCTCTCTGATTCAAAGGACAGGTTCTCTGTTCTGTTTTGTCCCCGGGACAGGGTCTCTCTCTCTCTCTCTCTCTGATTAAAGGGATAGGATCTCTGTTCTGTTTTTTCCCAGGGACAGGGTCTCTCTCTCTATCTCTCTGATTAAAGGGAGAAGTTCTCTGTTCTGTTTTGTCCTAGGGACAAGGACTCTCTCTATCTCTCTCTCTCTCTCTCTCTGATTAAAGGGACAGGTTGTGTGTTCTGTTTTGTTCCAGGGAAACGGACTCTCTCTCTCTATCTCTCTCTCTTGTTAAAGTGACAGGATCTCTGTTCTCTTTTGTACCAGAGGCAGTGTCTCTCTCTATTTCTCTCTCTCTCTCTCTCTCTCTCTCTCTCTGATTAAAGTGACATGATATCTGTTCTGTTTTATACCAGAGACAGTGCCTCTCTCTATCTCTCTCTTTCTCTCTCTCTCTCTGATTAAAGAGACAGGTTCTCTGTTCTGTTTTGTCCCAGGGACAGGGTCTCCCTCTCTCTGATTAAAGGGACAGGATCTCTCTTCTGTTTTGGACTAGGGACAGGGTCTCTCTCTCTATCTCTCCCTCTCTCTCTCTCTCTGTCTCTCTCTCTCTCTCTCTCTCTCTCTCTCTGATTAAAGGGACAGGATCTCTGTTCTGTTTTGTCCCACGGACAGGGTCTCTCTCTCTCTCTCTCTCTCTCTCTCTCTCTCTGATTTAAGGGACAGGATCTCTGTTCTGTTTTGTCCCAGGGACAGGGTCTCCCTCTCTCTGATTAAAGGGACAGGATCTCTGTTCTGTTTTGTCCCAGGGACAGTGTCTCTCTCTCTCTCTCTCTCTCTCTCTCCCTCTCTGATTTAAGGTTCAGGATCTCTGTTCTGTTTTGTCCCAGGGAAGGGTCTCTCTCTCTCTGCTTAAAGGGACAGGATCTCTGTTCTGTTATTTCCCAGGGACAGTCTCTCTCTCTCTCTCTCTCTCTCTCTCTCTCTCTCTCTCTCTGATTAAAGGGACAGGATCTCTGTTCTGTTTTGTCCCAGGGACAGGGTCTCTCTCTCTCTCTCTCTCTCTCTGATTTAAGGTTCAGGATCTCTGTTCTGTTTTGTCCCAGGGAAGGGTCTCTCTCTCTCTGCTTAAAGGGACAGGATCTCTGTTCTGTTATTTCCCAGGGACAGTCTCTCTCTCTCTCTCTCTCTCTCTCTCTCTCTGATTGAAGGGACAGGATCTCTGTCCTTTTTTGTACCAGAGACAGTGTCTCTCTCTCTATCTCTCTCTCTCTCTCTCTCTCTCTCTCTCTCTCTCTCTGATTAAAGGGACATGTTCTCTGTTCTGTTTTGTCCCACAGACAGGGTCTCTCTCTCTATCTCTCTCTATCTCTCTCTCTCTCTCTCTCTCTCTCTCTCTCTCTGATTAAAGGGACAAGATCTCTGTTCTGTTTTGTCCCAGGGACAGGGTTTTCTCTCTCTTATTATAGGGACAGGATCTCTGTTCTGTTTTGTCCCAGGGAGAGGGTCTCTCTGTCTGATCAAATGGACAGGTTCTCTGTTCTGTTTTGTCCCAGGGAGAGTGTCTCTCTCTATCCCTCTCTCTCTCACTCTCTCACTCTCTGATTAAAGGGACTGGATCTCTGTTCTGTTTTGTCCCAGGGACAGTCTCTCTCTATCTCTCTCTCTCACTCTCACTCTCTCTCTCTCTCTCTCTGATTAAATGGACAGGATCTCTGTTCTGTTTTGTCCCAGGGACAGGGTTTTCTCTCTCTGATTAAAGGGACAGGATCTCTGTTCTGTTTTGTCCCAGGGACAGGGACTCACTCTCTCTGATTAAAGGGACAGGATCTCTGTTCTGTTATTTCCCAGGGACAGTGTCTCTCTCTCTCTCTCTCTCTCTCTCACTCTCTCTGATTAAAGGGACAGGATCTCTGTTCTGTTATTTCCCAGGGACAGTGTCTCTCTCTCTCTCTCTCTCTCTCTCTCTCTCTCTCTCTGATTAAAGGGACAGGATCTCTGTTCTGTTTTGTCCCAGGGACAGGGTCTCTCTCTCTCTAATTAAAGGGACAGGATCTCTGTTCTGTTATTTCCCAGGGACAGTGTCTCTCTCTCTCTCTCTCTCTCTCCCCCTGATTAAGGGACAGGATCTCTGTTCTGTTTTGTCCCAGGGACAGGGTCTCTCTCTCTCTGATTAAAGGGACAGGATCTCTGTTCTGTTATTTCCCAGGGACAGTGTCTCTCTCTCTCTCTCTCTCTCTCTCTCTCTCTCTCTCTCTCTGATTAAAGGGACAGGTTCTCTGTTCTGTTTTTTCCCAGGGACAGGGACTCTCTCTATTTCTCTCTCCCTCCCTCACTCTCTCTCTCTGATTAAAGGGACAGGTACTCTGTTCTGTTTTGTCCCACGGACAGGGTCTCTCTCTCTATCTCTCTCTATCTCTCTCTCTCCCTCTCTCTCTCTCTCTCTCTCTCATTAAAGGGACAGGATCTCTGTTCTGTTATTTCCCAGGGACAGTGTCTCTCTCTCTCTCTCTCTCTCTCTCTCTCTCTCTCTCTCTCTCTCTCTCTCTCTCTCTCTCTCTCTCTGTGATTAAAGGGACAGGTTCTCTGTTCTGTTTTTTCCTAGGGACAGGGAGTCTCTCTATTTCTCTCTCCCTCCCTCACTCTCTCTCTCTGATTAAAGGGACAGGTACTCTGTTCTGTTTTGTCCCACGGACAGGGTCTCTCTCTCTATCTCTCTCTCTCCCTCTCTCTCTCTCTCATTAAAGGGACAGGATCTCTGTTCTGTTTTTTCCCATGGACAGTGTTTCTCTCTATCTCTCTCTCTCTCTCTCTGTTTAAAGGGACTGGATCTCTGTTGTGTTTTGTTCCAGGGACAGTGTCTCTCTCTATCTCTCTCTCTCTCTCTCTCTCTCTCTCTCTCTCTCTCTGATTAAAGGGACAGGATCTCTGTTCTGTTATTTCCCAGGGACAGTGTCTCTCTCTCTCTCTCTCTCTCTCTCTCTCTCCCTCTCTCTCTCTCTGATTAAAGGGACAGGATCTCTGTTCAGTTTTGTCCCAGGGACAGGGTCTCTCTCTCTCTGATTAAAGGGACAGGATCTCTGTTCTGTTATTTCCAAGTGACAGTCTCTCTCTCTCTCTCTCTCTCTCTCTCTCTCTCTCTGATTAAAGGGACAGGATCTCTGTCCTGTTTTGTCCCTGGGACAGGGTCTCTCTCTCTCTGATTAAAGGGACAGGATCTCTGTTCTGTTATTTCCAAGTGACAGTCTCTCTCTCTCTCTCTCTCTCTCTCTCTCTCTCTCTCTTATTAAAGGGACAGGATCTCTGTTCTGTTATTTCCCAGTGACAGTCTCTCTCTCTCTCTCTCTCTCTCTCTCTCTCTCTCTCTCTCTCTCTCTGATTAAAGGGACAGGTTCTCTGTTCTGTTTTCTCCCAGGGACAGGGACTCTCTCTCTATCTCTCTCTATCTCTCTCTCTCTCTCTCTCTCTCTCTCTCTCTCTCTCTCTGATTAAAGGGACAGGTTCTCTGTTCTGTTTTGTCCCACGGACAGGGTCTCTCTCTATCTCTCTCTCTCTCCCTCACTCTCTCTCTGATTTAAGGGACATGTTCTCTGTTCTGTTTTGTCCCACGGACAGGGTTTTCTCTCTCTTATTATAGGGAAAGGATCTCTGTTCTGTTTTGTCCCACGGACAGGGTTTTCTCTCTCTTATTATAGGCACAGGGTCTCTGTTCTGTTTTGTCCCAGGGACAGTGTTTCTCTCTATCTCTCTCTCTCTCTCTCTCTCTCTCTCTCTCTCTGTTTAAAGGGACTGGATCTCTGTTCTGTTTTGTCCCAGGGACAGTGTCTCTCTCTATCTCTCTCTCTCTCTCTCTCTGATTAAAGGGACAGGATCTCTGTTCTGTTATTTCCCAGGGACAGTCTCTCTCTCTCTCTCTCTCTCTCTCTGATTAAAGGGACAGGTTCTCTGTTCTGTTTTCTCCCAGGGACAGGGACTCTCTCTATCTCTCTCTCTCTCTCTCTCTCTCCCTCTGATTAAAGGGACAGGTTCTCTGTTCTGTTTTGTCCCATGGACAGGGTCTCTCTCTCTATCTCTCTCTATCTCTCTCTCCTTCTCTCTCTCTCTCTCTGTTTAAAGGGACTGGATCTCTGTTTTGTTTTGTCCCAGGGACAGTTTCTCTCTCTATCTTTCTCTCTCTCTCTCTCTCTCTTTCTCTCTCTCTGATTAAAGGGACAGAATCTCTGTTCTGTTTTGTCCCAGGGACAGGGTCTCTCTCTCTCTCCCTCTCTCTCTGATTTAAGGGACAGGATCTCTGTTCTGTTTTGTCCCAGGGACAGGGTCTCTCTCTCTCTCTGATTAAAGGGACAGGATCTCTGTTCTGCTATTTCCCAGGGACAGTCTCTCTGTCTCTCCCTCTCTCTCTCTCTCTCTCTCTCGCTCTGATTAAATGGACATGTTCTCTTTTCTGTTTTGTCCCAGGAACAGGGTCTCCCTCTCTCTGATTAAACCGTCAGGATCTCTGTTCTGTTTTGGTCTAGGGAGAGGGTCTCTCTCTCTCTCTCTCTCTCTCTCTCTCTTTCTCTCTCTCTCTCTCTCTGATTAAAGGCACAGGTTCTCTGTTCTGTTTTATCTCACGGACAGGGTCTCTCTCTCTATCTCTCTCTCTCTCTCTCTCTGACTAAAGGGACAGTATCTCTGTTCTGTTTTGTCCCAGGGACACGGTCGCTCTGTCTGATTAAATGGACAGGATCTCTGTTCTGTTTTGTCCCAGGGACAGTGTTTCTCTCTATCTCTCTCTCTCTCTCTCTGTTTAAGGGGACTGGATCTCTGTTGTGTTTTGTCCCGGGGACAGTGTCTCTCTCTATCTCTCTCTCTCTCTGTTTAAAGGGACTGGATCTCTGTTCTGTTTTGTCCCAGGGACAGTGTCTCTCTCTATCTCTCTCTCTCTCTCTCTCTTTCTCATTAAATGGACAGGATCTCTGTTCAGTTTTGTCCCAGGGACAGGGTTTTCTCTCTCTGATTAAAAGGGCAGGATTTCTGTTCTGTTTTGTCCCAGAGACAGTGTCTCTCTCTCTCTGATTAAAGGGACAGGATCTCTGTTCTGTTTTGTCCCAGGGTCAGTCTCTATCTCTCTGTCTCTCTCTCTCTCTGATTAAAGTGACAGGATTTCGGTTCCGTTTTGTCCCAGGTACAGGGTTTTCTCTCTCTGATTAAATGGACAGGATCTCTGTTCTGTTATTTCCCAGGGACAGTGTCTCTCTCTCTCTCTCTCTCTCTCTCTCTCTCTCTCTCTCTGATTAAAGGGACAGGATCTCTGTTCTCTTTTGTCCCAGGGACAGTGTCTCTCTCTCTCTCTCTCTCTCTCTCTCTGATTAAAGGGACAGGATTTCGGTTCCGTTTTGTCCCAGGGACAGTATTTTCTCTCTGTGATTAAATGGACAGGATCTCTGTTCTGTTTTGTCCCACGGACAGTCTCTCTCTCTCTCTCTCACTCTCTCGCTCTCTCTCTGATTAAATGGTCAGGATCTCTGTTCTGTTTTGTCCCAGGGACAGTGTCTCTCTCTCTCTCTCTCTCTCTCTCTCTCTCTCTCTGATTAAAGGGACAGGATCGCTGTTCTGTTTTGTCCCAGGGACAGGGTCTCTCTCTCTCTGATTAAAGGGACACGATTTCGGTTCCGTTTTATCCCAGGTACAGGGTTTTCTCTCTCTGATTAAAGGGACAGGATTCTCTGTTCCGTTTTGTCCCAGGGACAGGATCTCTCTCTCTCTGATTAAAGGGACAGGATCTCTGTTCTGTTTTGTCCCAGGGTCAGGGTCTCTCTGTCTCTGATTAAAGAGACAGCATCTCTGTTCTGTTTTGTCCCAGGGTGAGGAGATCTCACACACTCTCACTCTCTCTCTCTCTCTCTCTCTCTTATTAAAGTGACATGATCTCTGTTCTGTTTCGTACCAGAGACAGTGCCTCTCTCTATCTCTCTCTTTCTCTCTCTCTCTCTGATTAAAGGGACAGGTTCTCTGTTCTGTTTTGTCCCAGGGACAGGGTCGTTCTCTCTCTATCTCTCTCTCTGATTCAAGTGACAGGATCTCTGTTCTGTTTTGTACCAGGTACAGGGACTCTCTCTCGCTCTCTCTCTCTCTCTGATTAAAGTGACAGGATCTCTGTCCTGTTTTGTACCTGAGACAGAGTCTCTCTCTATCTCTCTATCTCTCTCTCTCTCTCTCTCTCTCTCTCCCTCTCTGATTAAAGTGACAGGTTCTCTGTTCTGTTATTTCCCAGGGACAGTGTCTCTCTCTCTCTCTCTCTCTCTCTCTCTCTCTTTGATTTAAGGGACAGGATCTCTGTTCTGTTTTGTCCCAGGGACAGGGTCTCTCTCTCTCTGATTAAAGGGACAGGATCTCTGATCTGTTATTTCCCAGGGACAGTGTCTCTCTCTCTCTCTCTCTCTCTCTCTCTCTCTCTCTCTCTCTCTCTGATTAAAGGGACAGGATCTCTGTTCTGTTTTGTCCCAGGGACAGGGTCTCTCTCTCTCTCTCTCTCTCTCTCATTTAAGGGACAGGATCTCTGTTCTGTTTTGTCCCAGGGACAGGGTCTCTCTCTCTCTCTCTCTCTCTCTCTCTCTCTCTCTGATTAAAGGGACAGGATCTCTGTCCTGTTTTGTACCAGAGACAGTGTCTCTCTCTATCTCTCTCTCTCTCTCTCTCTCTCCCTCTCTCTGATTAAAGGGACAGGATCTCTGTTCTGTTTTGGTCCAGGGACAGGGTTTCTCTCTCTCTCTCTGATTCAAAGGACAGGTTCTCTGTTCTGTTTTGTCCCCGGGACAGGGTCTCTCTCTCTCTCTCTCTCTCTCTCTGATTAAAGGGATAGGATCTCTGTTCTGTTTTTTCCCAGGGACAGGGTCTCTCTCTCTATCTCTCTGATTAAAGGGAGAAGTTCTCTGTTCTGTTTTGTCCTAGGGACAAGGACTCTCTCCCTCTCTCTCTCTCTCTCTCTCTCTCTCTCTCTCTGATTAAAGGGACAGGTTGTGTGTTCTGTTTTGTTCCAGGGAAACGGACTCTCTCTCTCTATCTCTCTCTCTTGTTAAAGTGACAGGATCTCTGTTCTCTTTTGTACCAGAGGCAGTGTCTCTCTCTATTTCTCTCTCTCTCTCTCTCTCTCTCTCTCTCTCTCTGATTAAAGTGACATGATATCTGTCCTGTTTTATACCAGAGACAGTGCCTCTCTCTATCTCTCTCTTTCTCTCTCTCTCTCTCTGATTAAAGAGACAGGTTCTCTGTTCTGTTTTGTCCCAGGGACAGGGTCTCCCTCTCTCTGATTAAAGGGACAGGATCTCTCTTCTGTTTTGGACTAGGGACAGGGTCTCTCTCTCTATCTCTCCCTCTCTCTCTCTCTCTGTCTCTCTCTCTCTCTCTCTCTCTCTCTCTCTCTCTCTGATTAAAGGGACAGGATCTCTGTTCTGTTTTGTCCCACGGACAGGGTCTCTCTCTCTCTCTCTCTCTCTCTCTCTCTCTCTCTCTCTCTCTCTCTCTCTCTCTCTCTCTGTTTGATTAAAGGGACAGGATCCCTGCTCTGTTTTGTCCCAGGGAGAGGAGCTCTCACACTCTCTCTCTCTCTCTCTCTCTCTCTCTCTCTCTCTCTCTGATTAAAGCGACAGGTTCTCTGTTCTGTTTTGTCCCAGGGACAGGGACTCTCTCTCTATCTCTCTCTCTCTCTCTCTATCTCTCTCTGATTAAATGGACAGGGTCTCTACTCTGTTTTGTCCCAGGGACAGTGTCTCTCTCTCTCTCTCTCTCTCTCTGATTAAAGGGACAGGATCTCTGTTCTGTTATTTCCCAGGGACAGTGTCTCTCTCTCTCTCTCTCTCTCTCTCTCTCTCTCTCTCTCTCTGATTAAAGGGACAGGATCTCTGTTCTGTTTTGTCCCAGGGACAGTGTCTCTCTCTCTCTCTCTCTCTCTCTCTCTCTCTCTGATTAAAGGGACAGGATTTCGGTTCCGTTTTGTCCCAGGGACAGTATTTTCTCTCTGTGATTAAATGGACAGGATCTCTGTTCTGTTTTGTCCCACGGACAGTCTCTCTCTCTCTCTCTCACTCTCTCGCTCTCTCTCTGATTAAATGGTCAGGATCTCTGTTCTGTTTTGTCCCAGGGACAGGGTCTCTCTCTGTCTGATTAAAGGGACAGGTTCTCTGTTCTGTTATTTCCCAGGGACAGTGTCTCTCTCTCTCTCTCTCTCTCTCTCTCTCTCTCTGATTAAAGGGACAGGATCGCTGTTCTGTTTTGTCCCAGGGACAGGGTCTCTCTCTCTCTGATTAAAGGGACACGATTTCGGTTCCGTTTTGTCCCAGGTACAGGGTTTTCTCTCTCTGATTAAAGGGACAGGATTCTCTGTTCCGTTTTGTCCCAGGGACAGGGTCTCTCTCTCTCTGATTAAAGGGACAGGATCTCTGTTCTGTTTTGTCCCAGGGACAGGGTCTATCTGTCTCTGATTAAAGAGACAGCATCTCTGTTCTGTTTTGTCCCAGGGTGAGGAGATCTCACACACTCTCACTCTCTCTCTCTCTCTTATTAAAGTGACATGATCTCTGTTCTGTTTCGTACCAGAGACAGTGTCTCTCTCTCTCTCTCTCTTTCTCTCTCTCTCTCTGATTAAAGGGACAGGTTCTCTGTTCTGTTTTGTCCCAGGGACAGGGTCGTTCTCTCTCTATCTCTCTCTCTGATTCAAGTGACAGGATCTCTGTTCTGTTTTGTACCAGGTACAGGGACTCTCTTTCGCTCTCTCTCTCTCTGATTAAAGTGACAGGATCTCTGTCCTGTTTTGTACCTGAGACAGAGTCTCTCTCTATCTCTCTATCTCTCTCTCTCTCTCTCTCTCTCTCTCTCTCTCTCTCTCTCTGATTAAAGGGACAGGTTCTCTGTTCTGTTATTTCCCAGGGACAGTGTCTCTCTCTCTCTCTCTCTCTCTCTCTCTCTCTGATTAAAGGGACAGGATTTCTGTTCTGTTTTGTGCCAGGGACAGGGTCTCTACTCTGTTTTGTCCCAGGGACAGTCTCTCTCTCTCTCTCTCTCTCTCTCTCTCTCTCTCTGATTAAAGGGACAGGATCGCTGTTCTGTTTTGTCCCAGGGACAGGGTCTCTCTCTCTCTGATTAAAGGGTCACGATTTCGGTTCCGTTTTGTCCCAGGTACAGGGTTTTCTCTCTCTGATTAAAGGGACAGGATCTCTGTTCCGTTTTGTCCCAGGGACAGGGTCTCTCTCTCTCTGATTAAAGGGACAGGATCTCTGTTCTGTTTTGTCCCAGGGTCATGGTCTCTCTGTCTCTGATTAAAGAGACAGCATCTCTGTTCTGTTTTGTCCCTGTGTGAGGAGATCTCACACACTCTCGCTCTCTCTCTCTCTCTCTCTCTCTTATTAAAGTGACATGATCTCTGTTCTGTTTCGTACCAGAGACAGTGCCTCTCTCTATCTCTCTCTTTCTCTCTCTCTCTCTGATTAAAGGGACAGGTT
>NW_024470648.1:30000-37500 GCF_017639515.1 Carcharodon carcharias | reverse complement strand
CTCTCTCTCTCTCTCTCACTCTCTCGCTCTCTCTCTGATTAAATGGTCAGGATCTCTCTTCTGTTTTGTCCCAGGGACAGGGTCTCTCTCTCTCTGATTAAAGGGACACGATTTCGGTTCCGTTTTGTCCCAGGTACAGGGTTTTCTCTCTCTGATTAAAGGGACAGGATTCTCTGTTCCGTTTTGTCCCAGGGACAGGGTCTCTCTCTCTCTGATTAAAGGGACAGGATCTCTGTTCTGTTTTGTCCCAGGGTCAGGGTCTCTCTGTCTCTGATTAAAGAGACAGCATCTCTGTTCTGTTTAGTCCCAGGGTGAGGAGATCTCACACACTCTCACTCTCTCTCTCTCTCTCTCTCTCTTATTAAAGTGACATGATCTCTGTTCTGTTTCGTACCAGAGACAGTGCCTCTCTCTATCTCTCTCTTTCTCTCTCTCTCTCTGATTAAAGGGACAGGTTCTCTGTTCTGTTTTGTCCCAGGGACAGGGTCGTTCTCTCTCTATCTCTCTCTCTGATTCAAGTGACAGGATCTCTGTTCTGTTTTGTACCAGGTACAGGGACTCTCTCTCGCTCTCTCTCTCTCTGATTAAAGTGACAGGATCTCTGTCCTGTTTTGTACCTGAGACAGAGTCTCTCTCTATCTCTCTATCTCTCTCTCTCTCTCTCTCTCTCTCTCTCTCTCTCTCTCTCTCTCTCTCTGATTAAAGGGACAGGTTCTCTGTTCTGTTATTTCCCAGGGACAGTGTCTCTCTCTCTCTCTCTCTCTCTCTCTCTCTCTCTCTCTCTCTGATTAAAGGGACAGGATTTCTGTTCTGTTTTGTGCCAGGGACAGGGTCTCTACTCTGTTTTGTCCCAGGGACAGTCTCTCTCTCTCTCTCTCTCTCTCTCTCTCTCTCTCTCTCTGATTAAAGGGACAGGATCGCTGTTCTGTTTTGTCCCAGGGACAGGGTCTCTCTCTCTCTGATTAAAGGGTCACGATTTCGGTTCCGTTTTGTCCCAGGTACAGGGTTTTCTCTCTCTGATTAAAGGGACAGGATCTCTGTTCCGTTTTGTCCCAGGGACAGGGTCTCTCTCTCTCTGATTAAAGGGACAGGATCTCTGTTCTGTTTTGTCCCAGGGTCATGGTCTCTCTGTCTCTGATTAAAGAGACAGCATCTCTGTTCTGTTTTGTCCCAGGGTGAGGAGATCTCACACACTCTCGCTCTCTCTCTCTCTCTCTCTCTCTCTCTCTTATTAAAGTGACATGATCTCTGTTCTGTTTCGTACCAGAGACAGTGCCTCTCTCTATCTCTCTCTTTCTCTCTCTCTCTCTGATTAAAGGGACAGGTTCTCTGTTCTGTTTTGTCCCAGGGACAGGGTCGTTCTCTCTCTATCTCTCTCTCTGATTAAAGTGACAGGATCTCTGTTCTGTTTTGTACCAGGTACAGGGACTCTCTCTCGCTCTCTCTCTCTCTGATTAAAGTGACAGGATCTCTGTCCTGTTTTGTACCTGAGACAGATTCTCTCTCTATCTCTCTATCTCTCTCTCTCTCTCTCTCTCTCCCTCTCTGATTAAAGTGACAGGTTCTCTGTTCTGTTTTGTCCCAGGGACAGGGACTCTCTCTCTATCTCTCTCTCTCTCTCTCTATCTCTCTCTGATTAAATGGACAGGGTGTCTACTCTGTTTTGTCCCAGGGACAGTGTCTCTCTCTCTCTCTCTCTCTCTCTCTCTCTCTCTGATTAAAGGGACAGGATCTCTGTTCTGTTATTTCCCAGGGACAGTGTCTCTCTCTCTCTCTCTCTCTCTCTCTCTCTCTCTCTCTGATTTAAGGGACAGGATCTCTGTTCTGTTTTGTCCCAGGGACAGTGTCTCTCTCTCTCTCTCTCTCTCTCTCTCTCTCTGATTAAAGGGACAGGATTTCGGTTCTGTTTTGTCCCACGGACAGTCTCTCTCTCTCTCTCTCACTCTCTCGCTCTCTCTCTGATTAAATGGTCAGGATCTCTGTTCTGTTTTGTCCCAGGGACAGGGTCTCTCTCTCTCTGATTAAAGGGACACGATTTCGGTTCCGTTTTATCCCAGGTACAGGGTTTTCTCTCTCTGATTAAAGGGACAGGATTCTCTGTTCCGTTTTGTCCCAGGGACAGGATCTCTCTCTCTCTGATTAAAGGGACAGGATCTCTGTTCTGTTTTGTCCCAGGGTCAGGGTCTCTCTGTCTCTGATTAAAGAGACAGCATCTCTGTTCTGTTTTGTCCCAGGGTGAGGAGATCTCACACACTCTCACTCTCTCTCTCTCTCTCTCTCTCTTATTAAAGTGACATGATCTCTGTTCTGTTTCGTACCAGAGACAGTGCCTCTCTCTATCTCTCTCTTTCTCTCTCTCTCTCTGATTAAAGGGACAGGTTCTCTGTTCTGTTTTGTCCCAGGGACAGGGTCGTTCTCTCTCTATCTCTCTCTCTGATTCAAGTGACAGCATCTCTGTTCTGTTTTGTACCAGGTACAGGGACTCTCTCTCGCTCTCTCTCTCTCTCTGATTAAAGTGACAGGATCTCTGTCCTGTTTTGTACCTGAGACAGAGTCTCTCTCTATCTCTCTATCTCTCTCTCTCTCTCTCTCTCTCTCTCTCTCTGATTAAAGTGACAGGTTCTCTGTTCTGTTTTCTCCCAGGGACAATGACTCTCTCTATCTCTCTCTCTCTCTCTCTCTGATTAAAGTGACAGGTTCTCTGTTCTGTTTTCTCCCAGGGACAATGTCTCTCTCTCTCTCTCTCTCTCTCTCTCTGATTAAAGGGACAGGATTTCTGTTCTGTTTTGTGCCAGGGACAGGGTCTCTACTCTGTTTTGTCCCAGGGACAGTCTCTCTCTCTCTCTCTCTCTCTCTCTCTCTCTCTCTGATTAAAGGGTCACGATTTCGGTTCCGTTTTGTCCCAGGTATAGGGTTTTCTCTCTCTGATTAAAGGGACAGGATTCTCTGTTCCATTTTGTCCCAGGGACAGGGTCTCTCTCTCTCTGATTAAAGGGACAGGATCTCTGTTTTGTTTTGTCCCAGGGTCATGGTCTCTCTGTCTCTGATTAAAGAGACAGCATCTCTGTTCTGTTTTGTCCCAGGGTGAGGAGATCTCACACACTCTCGCTCTCTCTCTCTCTCTCTCTCTCTCTTATTAAAGTGACAGGATCTCTGTTCTGTTTCGTACCAGAGACAGTGCCTCTCTCTATCTCTCTCTTTCTCTCTCTCTCTCTGATTAAAGGGACAGGTTCTCTGTTCTGTTTTGTCCCAGGGACAGGGTCGTTCTCTCTCTATCTCTCTCTCTGATTAAAGTGACAGGATCTCTGTTCTGTTTTGTACCAGGTACAGGGACTCTCTCTCGCTCTCTCTCTCTCTGATTAAAGTGACAGGATCTCTGTCCTGTTTTGTACCTGAGACAGAGTCTCTCTCTATCTCTCTATCTCTCTCTCTCTCTCTCTCTCTCTCTCTGATTAAAGGGACAGGATCTCTGTTCTGTTATTTCCCAGGGACAGTGTCTCTCTCTCTCTCTCTCTCTCTCTCTCTCTCTCTCTCTCTCTGATTAAAGGGACAGGATCTCTGTTCTGTTTTGTCCCAGGGACAGGGTCTCTCTCTCTCTCTCTCTCTCTCTGATTTAAGGGACAGGATCTCTGTTCTGTTTTGTCCCAGGGACAGGGTCTCTCTCTCGCTCTCTCTCTCTCTCTCTCTCTGATTAAAGGGACAGGATCTCTGTCCTGTTTTGTACCAGAGACAGTGTCTCTCTCTATCTCTCTCTCTCTCTCTCTCTCTCCCTCTCTCTGATTAAAGGGACAGGATCTCTGTTCTGTTTTGGTCCAGGGACAGGGTTTCTCTCTCTCTCTGATTCAAAGGACAGGTTCTCTGTTCTGTTTTGTCCCCGGGACAGGGTCTCTCTCTCTCTCTCTCTCTCTCTCTCTCTGATTAAAGGGATAGGATCTCTGTTCTGTTTTTTCCCAGGGACAGGGTCTCTCTCTCTATCTCTCTGATTAAAGGGAGAAGTTCTCTGTTCTGTTTTGTCCTAGGGACAAGGACTCTCTCTATCTCTCTCTCTCTCTCTCTCTCTCTCTCTCTCTGATTAAAGGGACAGGTTGTGTGTTCTGTTTTGTTCCAGGGAAACGGACTCTCTCTCTCTATCTCTCTCTCTTGTTAAAGTGACAGGATCTCTGTTCTCTTTTGTACCAGAGGCAGTGTCTCTCTCTATTTCTCTCTCTCTCTCTCTCTCTCTCTCTCTCTGATTAAAGTGACATGATATCTGTTCTGTTTTATACCAGAGACAGTGCCTCTCTCTATCTCTCTCTTTCTCTCTCTCTCTCTGATTAAAGAGACAGGTTCTCTGTTCTGTTTTGTCCCAGGGACAGGGTCTCCCTCTCTCTGATTAAAGGGACAGGATCTCTCTTCTGTTTTGGACTAGGGACAGGGTCTCTCTCTCTATCTCTCCCTCTCTCTCTCTCTCTGTCTCTCTCTCTCTCTCTCTCTCTCTCTCTCTCTCTGATTAAAGGGACAGGATCTCTGTTCTGTTTTGTCCCACGGACAGGGTCTCTCTCTCTCTCTCTCTCTCTCTCTCTCTGATTTAAGGGACAGGATCTCTGTTCTGTTTTGTCCCAGGGACAGGGTCTCCCTCTCTCTGATTAAAGGGACAGGATCTCTGTTCTGTTTTGTCCCAGGGACAGGGTCTCTCTCTCTCTCTCTCTCTCTGATTTAAGGTTCAGGATCTCTGTTCTGTTTTGTCCCAGGGAAGGGTCTCTCTCTCTCTGCTTAAAGGGACAGGATCTCTGTTCTGTTATTTCCCAGGGACAGTCTCTCTCTCTCTCTCTCTCTCTCTCTCTCTCTCTCTCTCTGATTAAAGGGACAGGATCTCTGTTCTGTTTTGTCCCAGGGACAGGGTCTCTCTCTCTCTCTCTCTCTCTCTGATTTAAGGTTCAGGATCTCTGTTCTGTTTTGTCCCAGGGAAGGGTCTCTCTCTCTCTGCTTAAAGGGACAGGATCTCTGTTCTGTTATTTCCCAGGGACAGTCTCTCTCTCTCTCTCTCTCTCTCTCTGATTGAAGGGACAGGATCTCTGTCCTTTTTTGTACCAGAGACAGTGTCTCTCTCTCTATCTCTCTCTCTCTCTCTCTCTCTCTCTCTCTCTCTCTCTCTCTCTCTCTGATTAAAGGGACATGTTCTCTGTTCTGTTTTGTCCCACAGACAGGGTCTCTCTCTCTATCTCTCTCTATCTCTCTCTCTCTCTCTCTCTCTCTCTCTCTGATTAAAGGGACAAGATCTCTGTTCTGTTTTGTCCCAGGGACAGGGTTTTCTCTCTCTTATTATAGGGACAGGATCTCTGTTCTGTTTTGTCCCAGGGAGAGGGTCTCTCTGTCTGATCAAATGGACAGGTTCTCTGTTCTGTTTTGTCCCAGGGAGAGTGTCTCTCTCTATCTCTCTCTCTCTCACTCTCTCACTCTCTGATTAAAGGGACTGGATCTCTGTTCTGTTTTGTCCCAGGGACAGTCTCTCTCTATCTCTCTCTCTCACTCTCACTCTCTCTCTCTCTCTCTCTGATTAAATGGACAGGATCTCTGTTCTGTTTTGTCCCAGGGACAGGGTTTTCTCTCTCTGATTTAAGGGACAGGATCTCTGTTCTGTTTTGTCCCAAGGACAGTCTCTCTCTCTCTCTCTCTCTCTCTCTCTCTCTGATTAAAGGGACAGGATTTCGGTTCCGTTTTGTCCCAGGGACAGTATTTTCTCTCTGTGATTAAATGGACAGGATCTCTGTTCTGTTTTGTCCCACGGACAGTCTCTCTCTCCACTCTCTCACTCTCTCGCTCTCTCTCTGATTAAATGGTCAGGATCTCTGTTCTGTTTTGTCCCAGGGACAGTGTCTCTCTCTCTCTCTCTCTCTCTCTCTCTCTCTCTCTGATTAAAGGGACAGGATCGCTGTTCTGTTTTGTCCCAGGGACAGGGTCTCTCTGTCTCTGATTAAAGGGACACGATTTCAGTTCCGTTTTGTCCCAGGTACAGGGTTTTCTCTCTCTGATTAAAGGGACAGGATTCTCTGTTCCGTTTTGTCCCAGGGACAGGGTCTCTCTCTCTCTGATTAAAGGGACAGGATCTCTGTTCTGTTTTGTCCCAGGGTCAGGGTCTCTCTGTCTCTGATTAAAGAGACAGCATCTCTGTTCTGTTTTGTCCCAGGGTGAGGAGATCTCACACACTCTCACTCTCTCTCTCTCTCTCTCTCTCTCATTAAAGTGACATGATCTCTGTTCTGTTTCGTACCAGAGACAGTGCCTCTCTCTATCTCTCTCTTTCTCTCTCTCTCTCTGATTAAAGGGACAGGTTCTCTGTTCTGTTTTGTCCCAGGGACAGGGTCGTTCTCTCTCTATCTCTCTCTCTGATTCAAGTGACAGGATCTCTGTTCTGTTTTGTACCAGGTACAGGGACTCTCTCTCGCTCTCTCTCTCTCTGATTAAAGTGACAGGATCTCTGTCCTGTTTTGTACCTGAGACAGAGTCTCTCTCTATCTCTCTATCTCTCTCTCTCTCTCTCTCTCTCTCTCTCTCTCTCTCTCTGATTAAAGGGACAGGATTTCTGTTCTGTTTTGTGCCAGGGACAGGGTCTCTCTCTGTCTCTCTCTCTCTCTCTCTCTCTGATTTAAGGGACAGGATCTCTGTTCTGTTTTGTCCCAGGGACAGGGTCTCTCTCTCTCTGATTAAAGGGACAGGATCTCTGATCTGTTATTTCCCAGGGACAGTGTCTCTCTCTCTCTCTCTCTCTCTCTCTCTCTCTCTGATTAAAGGGACAGGATCTCTGTTCTGTTTTGTCCCAGGGACAGGGTCTCTCTCTCTCTCTCTCTCTCTCTGATTTAAGGGACAGGATCTCTGTTCTGTTTTGTCCCAGGGACAGGGTCTCTCTCTCTCTCTCTCTCTCTCTCTGATTTAAGGGACAGGATCTCTGTTCTGTTTTTTCCCAGGGACAGGGTCTCTCTCTCTATCTCTCTGATTAAAGGGAGAAGTTCTCTGTTCTGTTTTGTCCTAGGGACAAGGACTCTCTCTATCTCTCTCTCTCTCTCTCTCTCTCTCTCTCTCTCTCTGATTAAAGGGACAGGTTGTGTGTTCTGTTTTGTTCCAGGGAAACGGACTCTCTCTCTCTATCTCTCTCTCTTGTTAAAGTGACAGGATCTCTGTTCTCTTTTGTACCAGAGGCAGTGTCTCTCTCTATTTCTCTCTCTCTCTCTCTCTCTCTCTCTCTCTCTGATTAAAGTGACATGATATCTGTTCTGTTTTATACCAGAGACAGTGCCTCTCTCTATCTCTCTCTTTCTCTCTCTCTCTCTCTGATTAAAGAGACAGGTTCTCTGTTCTGTTTTGTCCCAGGGACAGGGTCTCCCTCTCTCTGATTAAAGGGACAGGATCTCTCTTCTGTTTTGGACTAGGGACAGGGTCTCTCTCTCTATCTCTCCCCCTCTCTCTCTCTCTGTCTGTCTCTCTCTCTCTCTCTCTCTCTCTCTCTCTCTCTCTGATTAAAGG
>NW_024470648.1:0-22500 GCF_017639515.1 Carcharodon carcharias | reverse complement strand
GAATGAAACAAAGATCTTGAACCCAATAGGAGGGAGGTAAAACATGTAAAACGCCAAGCGCACAGTTCTCATGCCGTTGAACTTATCACTTGTTCCAGTATTGTTTCTTAGAGGACAAAAACAGAATTACCTGGAAAAACTCAGCAGGTCTGGCAGCATCGGCAGAGAAGAAAGGAGTTGACGTTTCGAGTCCTCATGAACCTTCGACAGAACTTGCGTCACGCAAGTTCTGTCGAAGGGTCATGAGGACTCGAAACGTCAACTCTCTTCTTCTCCGCCGATGCTGCCAGACCTGCTGAGTTTTTCCAGGTAATTCTGTTTTTGTTTTGGATTTCCAGCATCCGCAGTTTTTTTGTTTTTGTTTCTTAAAGGCCCTGAGGGAAAAGGAGAGGGTGGATCCTGTGGGATGGTTCCCTGAGCAGACGGTCAAAGTCATTTGGCAGAATGCCTCATCGCCAGAACTTTCCAACAAGCACCAAGATGTAGCTTGGCTGGTGGTGAGAAGGGCTCTCCCCGTCAGATCCTTCCTACACGCCAGGAGTCTCACCCCCTCTGCACGTTGCCCTCAAGGTGGCTGTGGTGGGGAAGAGACCGTTGTTCACCTCCTTGTGGATTGTGCCTTCGCAAAGAAGGTCTGGAGAGAGATGCAGTGGTTTCTGTCGAGGTTCATCCCGAGCAGTTCTGTGACAGAGGACTCTGTGCTCTACGGGCTGTTCCCAGGGACACACACCGAGACAAACATCAACTGCAGCTGGAGGACACCAACTCGGTGAAAGACGCTCTTTGGTCTGCCCGAAACTTGTTGGTCTTCCAGTACAAAGAGTTGTCCCCGAGCGAGTGTTGCAGACGGCACATTCCAAGGTCCAGGACTACGTGCTGAGGGACACAGTTAAGCTTGGGGCAGCCGCCACAAAGGCCCAATGGGGAAGGGTCGCTGCCTAAGACCTTTCTGTCATAGTGCACTGAGGGACTGGGCATTGTATAGACCCCTCAGACTGTATGTCTTACAATGAATGTATGCAGCGAATATTACATGTAACACAGTTGTGTATTGAAGCACCTGAGAATGCAACATGATATATATCGATAATTCCAATTCTATTGCACTGTTTGACTGTCTGTGATGACTATATTGAAACGTCTGCAATGCTCGTTGATTGTATGGAAGCACCTCATGTTCTACGTGGGAAACTTGAATATAGCTGCACTTTTTGTGATGGCCATTTTGAAATAGTTTGTAATGCTCTTTCGGATATTTAATGAATAAAGCATATTTTTTCCAAAAAAAAAATGACAGGGATTGGATGAGAAGACTTCTGACATCACTGGCCCCACCCCCACTCCAGCTCAGCCAATGAGAGCTCGGTTGAAACTGATTGGCCAGCATATGATTGGAGTCTGTGTATAAATGAGGGCTACAGGAAGCGGTGATTTGCTCATTCTTTTGGAGTTTGCTGCTGTGCTAAGAGGTCTGGTCTTCTTATTTTTGTAATGGTAAATTTTTGTGAGTTATGGTATTTGTTTTTTACTATTATTAGCTTTGTCTTATGTTGATTGGTAACCAAGCAGATTCCAGTTGAACCTGGAGCTGTTTACAGGGTGTTGTTTGAAATAGTTGTATTAATTGAAGCAACAGGTCACTGTTCATGTGTTAACTTGCCTTCCTAGGCTGAGAATAAGCTCCTAGTTTGTTCTTCTGTTTAGACTCTGGGCAGAAACCTGGAAAAATAGGAGCAGGAGGAGGTCATTCAGCCCTTTGAGCCTGCTCCTCCATTCAATATGATTGTGGCTGGTCCCCTATCTCAATGCTATGCTCATGGGCTCTCCCTGTAACCCTGGAAGCCTTTAGAGTTTAGAAATCCATCTGTTTCCTTAAACACTCAGTGACTGCTCCTCTTCAGCCTTCTGTGGTTGAGAATTCTACAGGTTCTGAGTGAAAAAGTTTCTCCTTGTCTCATCTCAGTCCTAAATGGTCTACCCTGTACCCTGATAGTGTGACCTCTTGTTCTGGACCTTCCCCTCCCCAGCCAGGGGGAACATCATCTCTGCAACCAGTCTGTCCATACCTGTCAGAATTTTATGTTTCAATGAGATCTCCTCTCGTTCTTCTAAACTCAAGTGAATACAGGCCTAGTTGTTGGAAGACCACATCTGCTAGTCCTCCCTCATCTCTTCTGCTTTTTATATCCAAAAATTGCAGGTAGCTTTCTAATACATGATTTCCCTTTCATAAGTCCAGGTTGCCTTTGTCTAATCCTGTTGATGTCAAGTGTCCTGTTGTCACTTTTTTAATGTTAGACTGTAGGTTTTTCCCTACTATTGATGTGATGCTTACTGGCCTATAATTCAGTGCTTTCTCTCTCCCTTCCCCCTTTTTAAATAATGGGGTTACATTGTCACTCTCCAATCTGCTGGGACTGTTCCAGAATCTACAGAATTTTGGAAGATGACAGCCAATTTACTCATTACTTCCATGGCCATCTTTTAGTTCCCTGGAATGTCCATTACCTGGCCCCAGGGATTTCCAGTCCCACTAATTTCTCCGGCACTAATTTCCTTCAATCCCTCTTTCTCACTAGACTGTTGGTTCCCTAGTATTTCTCGCAAGCTATTTGTGTCTTGCTCTGTGAATACGAAACTAAAGCAGTTGTTTTAATTGCCCTGCTGATTCCTTGCTCTGTATTATAAATCTTACAAGCTTATTAGAGCACAGGAGTAAAGAGATGTTACTGCCGTTGTATAGAGCCTTGGTGAAACTTCAGGGATTTAGTTACCATAGAGGGAGTGGCCCCCTTATGGAAGGAGGGATATGGTTGGGATACAGCGTGTGCAATGAGTTGATGTATAAATAATGGCAATGTATGGCAAGCACCTTGTTAAAGTCAATCGCTAGTTAAACATTGATTAACCTGTCTAAACAGAATAAAAAAGATACAACTGGACTGCGTTAGAAGCCGATTGTAAGTCAGTAGCACTGACGAGCTGCCTTGAAAATTATGCAGCTTGGGGAAGTCTTGCAGGGCAATGCTGCATGTAAACAAAAGGTTTCCCACTTTAAGGCTGTTGTGAGGGGAAATTTCTCCACTCGAGGTGTCTAATATTGGCAATCCTCTGCTCCAGAGGGCTGTGGGAACACTCTCTCTTTTTCTTAAGCACGTTCAGCACTCCAATCTGGAGAGCAATGACACCCAGGGATAGGGCAGCAAAGTGGGCTTGAGGTAGAATATCGGTAGTGACTTCAACGAATGACAGAACAGGCTCGCTGGGCTGAATCCTCCTGCTCCTATATCAGGGCAGCTGGTTATAATCCTCCGCTCTAACCTTGCTTTACTTATTTTTAGTGAGAAACCTCCCAGTTGGTGACACTTAAGAGGTGAACTCACAGAATCAGAGTGCAGAAGAGGCCCTTCGGCCCATCGAGTCTGCACTGACACTTGAGAAACACCTGACCTGCCTCCCTAATCCCATTTACCAGCACTTGGGGCCCACAGCCTTGAATGTTGTGACGATGCCAAGTGCTCATCCAGTTACTTTGTAAAGGATGTGAGGCAACCCACCTCCAACACCGTCCCAGGCAATGCGTTCCAGACTGACCCTTGATTGGTAAGGGGATCAAAGGTTACGGGGAGAAGGCGAGAGAATGGGGTTGAGAAAGTTATCAGCCTTGATTGAACGGCGGAGCAGACTCAATGGGCTGAATGGCCTAATTTCTGCTCCTGTGTCTGATGGTCTTACGACCATCTGGGTTATTACTTCATTAAGTTTTTCTTCATATCCCCCCCAAACCTCCTGCCCCTCACCTTGAACCTATGTCCCCTTGTGACTGACCCTTCAACTAAGAGGAACAGCTGCTCCCTATCCGCCCTGTCCATGCCCCTCATAATCTTGTGCACCTCGATCAGGTCACCCCTCAGTCTTCTCTGCTCCAACGAAAACAACCCAAGTCTATCCAACCTCTCTTTATAACTTATATGCTTTATCCCAGGCAACATCCTGGTGAATCTCCTCTGAACCCCCTCCAGCGCAATCACATCCTTCCTATAATGTGGCGACCAGAACTGCACACAGTACTCCAGCTGTGGCCTCACCAAGGTTCTGTACAACTGCAAGAAGGGTCATTCGGACTCGAAGCGTTAACTATGTTCCTCTCAGTAGATGCTGCCAGACCTGCTGAGTTTTTCCAGGTGTTTTTGTTTCATGACCTTCCTACTGTTGTTTGTAATGCAGGTTAAGCCGCAACCCCAGCGACTGGGAACGTGGAGAGCCCCGGAAAAGTGAGCTGGCCATCGACACCGAGGAAGCATGGGGTACCCATGGCCGTTCTCAGCCTGAGAGTTCACCAGGAAGAGCCTGGCAGCTCGGGTACAAGCTCGCTCGTTGGGCACCAGTTACTGGAGGCCCTGTGGATGATCCCGGTGGCAATGCAGTGGGCTGAAACGTTAAATTCTCTAATTAAAAAAAACGATGAAACGCTGGGGGCTCTTTCAAATGTACACAAAGGGGTCCACTTGACGTCGTTTGGGGTGGGGGGGGAGTGGTTTGGGTGGGGGGGGGGTATTAGTTAGTGGTTTTGGGTGTGTGTGTGGGGGGGAGGTGCGGTTAGGGGTTAGTTGTGGGGGGGAGGTGCGGTTAGGGGTTAGTGCTGGGGGGGAGGTACGGTTAGTGGGGGGGAGGTGCAGTTAGTGGTGGGGGTGGGGTTAGTGGTGGGGGTGGGGTTAGTGGTGGGGGTGGGGTTAGTGGTGGGGGTGGGGTTAGTGGTGGGGGGGAGGTGGGGTTAGTGGTGGGGGGGAGGTGGGGTTAGTGGTGGGGGGGAGGTGGGGTTAGTGGTGGGGGTGGGGTTAGTGGTGGGGGGGAGGTGCGGTTAGTGGTGGGGGGGAGGTGCGGTTAGTGGTGGGGGGGAGGTGCGGTTAGTGGTGGGGGGGAGGTGCGGTTAGTGGTGGGGGGGGAGGTGCGGTTAGTGGTGGGGGGGAGGTGCGGTTAGTGGTGGGGGGGAGGTGCGGTTAGTGGTGGGGGGGAGGTGCGGTTAGTGGTGGGGGGGAGGTGCGGTTAGTGGTGGGGGTGGGGTTAGTGGTGGGGGGGAGGTGCGGTTAGTGGTGGGGGTGGGGTTAGTGGTGGGGGTGGGGTTAGTGGTGGGGGTGGGGTTAGTGGTGGGGGTGGGGTTAGTGGTGGGGTTGGTGGTGTGGAGTTGTGTGGGGGGGGGTTGGTGGTGTGGAGTTGTGTGGGGGGCGTTGGTGGTGTGGAGTTGTGTGGGGGGGGTTGGTGGTGCGGGGGGGGGTTGGTGGTGTGGGGGGGGGTTGGTGGTGTGGGGGGGGGGTTGGTGGTGTGGGGGAGGGGGTTGGTGGTGTGGGGGGGGTTGGTGGTGCGGGGGGGGTGGTGGTGTGGGGGGGGGGGGTTGGTGGTGTGGGGGGGGGGTTGGTGGTGTGGGGGGGGGGTTGGTGGTGTGGGGGGGGGGTTGGTGGTGTGGGGGGGGGGTGGTGGTGTGGGGGGGGGTGGTGGGTGGGGGGGGGGTTGCTGGTGTGGGGGGGGGGTTGGTGGTGTGGGGGGGGGTTGGTGGTGTGTGGGGGGGGTTGGTGGTGTGGGGGGGGGTTGGTGGTGTGGGGGGGGGGTTGCTGGTGTGGGGGGGGGGTTGGTGGTGTGGGGGGGGTTGGTGGTGTGGGGGGGGTTGGTGGTGTGGGGGGGGGTTGGTGGTGTGGGGTGGGGGAGGGGGTTGGTGGTGTGGGGTGGGGGAGGGGGTTGGTGGTGTGGGGTGGGGGAGGGGGTTGGTGGTGTGGGGGGGGGTTGGTGGTGTGGGGGGGGGTTGGTGGTGTGAGGGGGGGGTTGGTGGTGTGTGGGGGGGGGTTGGTGGTGTGGGGGGGGGTTGGTGGTGTGGGGGGGGGTTGGTGGTGTGGGGGGGGGTTGGTGGTGTGGAGTTGTGTGGGGGGGGGGGTTGGTGGTGTGGAGTTGTGTGGGGGGGGGTTGGTGGTGTGGGGGGGGGGTTGGTGGTGTGGAGTTGTGTGGGGGGGGGGTTGGTGGTGTTGGGGGGGGGTGTTGGTGGTGTGAGGGGGGGGTTGGTGGTGTGGGGGGGGGGTGGTTGGTGGTGTGGAGTTGTGTGGGGGGGGGGTTGCTGGTGTGGGGGGGGGTGGTGGTGTGGGGGGGGGTTGGTGGTGGGGGGGGGGTTGGTGGTGTGGGGGGGGGTTGGTGGTGTGGGGGGGGGGGGGGTTGGTGGTGGGGGGGGGGGGGGTTGGTGGTGTGGGGGGGGGGTTGGTGGTGTGGGGGGGGGTTGGTGGTGTGGGGGGGGGGGTTGCTGGTGTGGGGGGGGGGTTGGTGGTGTGGGGGGGGTTGGTGGTGTGGGGGGGGGGGGTGGGTGGTGTGGGGGGGGTTGGTGGTGTGGGGGGGGGTTGGTGGTGTGGGGGGGGTTGGTGCTGTGGGGGGGGTTGGTGGTGTGCGGTGGGGGAGGGGGTTGGTGGTGTGGGGTGGGGGAGGGGGTTGGTGGTGTGGGGGGCGTTTGGTGGTGTGGGGGGGGGTTGGTGGTGTGGAGTTGTGGGCGGGGGGTTGGTGGTGTGTGGGGGGGTTGTTGGTGGTGTGGGGGGGTTGTTGGTGGTGTGGGGGGGGGTGTGGTGGTGTGGGGGGGGGTTGGTGGTGTGGGGGGGGGGGGGTTGGTGGTGTGGGGGGGGGGGTTGGTGGTGTGGGGGGGGGGGTGTTGGTGGTGTGGGGGGGGGTTGGTGGTGTGGAGTTGTGGGCGGGGGGTTGGTGGTGTGGGGGGGGGTTGGTGGTGTGTGGGGGGGTTGTTGGTGGTGTGGGGGGGTTGTTGGTGGTGTGGGGGGGGGTGTTGGTGGTGTGGGGGGGGGGTTGGTGGTGTGGGGGGGGGGGGTTGGTGGTGTGGGGGGGGGGTTGGTGGTGTGTGGGGGGGGTTGGTGGTGTGGGGGGGGGGGGGTTGGTGGTGTGGGGGGGGGGTTGGTGGTGTGTGGGGGGGGTTGGTGGTGTGGGGGGGGGGGTGGTGGTGTGGGGGGGGGGTTGGTGGTGTGGGGGGGGGGGGTTGGTGGTGTGGGGGGGGGGTTGGTGGTGTGGGGGGGGGGGTTGGTGGTGTGGGGGGGGGGGTGGTGGTGTGGGGGGGGGGGTGGTGGTGTGGGGGGGGGGGTGATGGTGTGGGGGGGGGGTTGGTGGTGTGGGGGGGGGGTTGGTGGTGTGGGGGGGGGTTGGTGGTGTGTGGGGGGGTTGTTGGTGGTGTGGGGGGGGTTGTTGGTGGTGTGGGGGGGGGTGTTGGTGGTGTGGGGGGGGGGTTGGTGGTGTGGGGGGGTGTTGGTGGTGTGGAGTTGTGTGGGGGGGGGGGTGGTGGTGTGGAGTTGTGTGGGGGGGGGTTGGTGGTGTGGAGTTGTGTGGGGGGGGGGTTGGTGGTGTGGAGTTGTGTGGGGGGGGTTGGTGGTGTGGAGTTGTGTGGGGGGGGGGTTGGTGGTGTGGAGTTGTGTGGGGGGGGTTGGTGGTGTGGAGTTGTGTGGGGGGGGGTTGGTGGTGTGGAGTTGTGTGGGGGGGGGTTGGTGGTGTTGGGGGGGGGTTGGTGGTGTGGAGTTGTGTGGGGGGGGGTTGGTGGTGTGGAGTTGTGTGGGGGGGGGTTGGTGGTGTGGAGTTGTGTGGGGGGGGGGGTTGGTGGTGTGGAGTTGTGTGGGGGGGGGTGGTGGTGTGGAGTTGTGTGGGGGGGGGTTGGTGGTGTGGAGTTGTGTGGGGGGGGGTTGGTGGTGTTGGGGGGGGGTTGGTGGTGTGAGGGGGGGGGTTGGTGGTGTGAGAGGGGGTGGGGGTTGGTGGTGTGGGGGGGTGTTGGTGGTGTGGGGGGGGGGTGTTGGTGGTGTGGGGGGGGGTGTTGGTGGTGTGGGGGGGGGTGTTGGTGGTGTGGGGGGGGGCGGTGGTGTGTGGGGGGGGGTTGGTGGTGTGAGGGGGTGTTGGTGGTGTGGGGGGGGGGTGTTGGTGGTGTGGGGGGGGGTGTTGGTGGTGTGGGGGGGGTTGGTGGTGTGGGGGGGTGTTGGTGGTGTGGGGGGGGGTTGGTGGTGTGAGGGGGGGGTTTGGTGGTGTGAGGGGGGGGTTTGGTGGTGTGGGGGGGGTGTTGGTGGTGTGTGGGGGGGGTTGGTGGTGTGTGGGGGGGGGTTGGTGGTGTGGGGGGGGGGTTGGTGGTGTGGGGGAGGGGTTGGTGGTGTGGGGGAGGGGTTGGTGGTGTGGGGGGGGGGTTGGTGGTGTGGGGGGGGGGTTGGTGGTGTGGGGGGGGGGTTGGTGGTGTGGGGTGGGGGGGTTGGTGGTGTGGGGTGGGGGGGTTGGTGGTGTGGGGTGGGGGGGTTGGTGGTGTGGGGGGGGGGGTTGGTGGTGTGGGGGGGGTGTGGTGGTGTGGGGGGGGGGTGTTGGTGGTGTGGGGGGGGGGTTGGTGGTGTGGTGGGGGTGTTAGTGGTGTGGGGTGGGGGTGTTGGTGGTGTGAAGGGGGGGGTTGGTGGTGTGAGGGGGGGGGTTGGTGGTGTGAGGGGGGGGGTTGGTGGTGTGAGGGGGGGTTTGGTGGTGTGGGGGGGGGGTTGGTGGTGTGGGGGGGGGGTTGGTGGTGTGGGGGGGGGGGTTGGTGGTGTGGGGGGGGGGGTTGGTGGTGTGGGGGGGTGTTGGTGGTGTGGGGGGGGGGGTTGGTGGTGTGGGGGGGGGGGTTGGTGGTGTGGGGGGGGGGGGTTGGGGGTGTGGGGGGGGGGTGGTGGTGTGTGGGGGGGTGTTGGTGGTGTGGAGTTGTGTGGGGGGGGGCGGTGGTGTGTGTGGGGGGGGTTGGTGGTGTGGGGGGGGGGGTTGGTGGTGTGGGGGGGGGGGTTGGTGGTGTGGGGGGGGGGGGTTGGTGGTGTGGGGGGGGGGGGTTGGTGGTGTGGGGGGGGGGGGTTGGTGGTGTGGGGGGGGGGGTTGATGGTGTGGGGGGGGTTGGTGGTGTGGGGGGGGGGTTGGAGGTGTGTGGGGGAGGGTTGGAGGTGTGGGGGGGGGGTTGGTGGTGTGTGGGGGGGGGGTTGGTGGTGTGTGGGGGGGGTTGGTGGTGGGGGTGTTGGTGGTGTGGGGGGGGTTGGTGGTGTGGGGGGGGGTTGGTGGTGTGGGGGGGGGTTGGTGGTGTGGGGGGGGGGTTGGTGGTGTGGGGGGGGGTTGGTGGTGTGGGGGGGGGTTGGTGGTGTGGGGGGGGGTTGGTGGTGTGGGGGGGGGTTGGTGGTGTGGGGGGGGGTTGGTGGTGTGGGGGGGGGTTGGTGGTGTGGGGGGGGGTGTTGGTGGTTGTGGGGGGGGGGGGTTGGTGGTGTGGGGGGGGGGTTGATGGTGTGGGGGGGGTGTTGGTGGTGTGGGGGGGGGGGTTGGTGGTGTGGGGGGGTGTTGGTGGTGTGGAGTTGTGTGGGGGGGGTTGGTGGTGTGGAGTTGTGTGGGGGGGGGTTGGTGGTGTGGAGTTGTGTGGGGGGGGGTGGTGGTGTTGGGGGGGGTTGGTGGTGTGAGGGGGGGGTTGGTGGTGTGAGAGGGGGTGGGAGTTGGTGGTGTGGGGGGGTGTTGGTGGTGTGGGGGGGGGGTGTTGGTGGTGTGAGGGGGGGGGTTGGTGGTGTGAGGGGGGGGTGTGGTGTGGGGGGGGGTTGGTGGTGTGAGGGGGGGGGTTGGTGGTGTGGGGGGGGGTTGGTGGTGTGAGGGGGGGGGTTGGTGGTGTGAAGGGGGGTGTTGGTGGTGTGAGGGGGGGGGTTGGTGGTGTGAGGGGGGGGGTTGGTGGTGTGAGGGGGGGGGGTGGTGGTGTGAGGGGGGGGGTTGGTGGTGTGGGGGGGGGTTGGGGGTTGGTGGTGTGGGGGGGGGTTGGGGGTTGGTGGTGTGGGGGGGGGTTGGGGGTGTGGAGTTGTGGGGGGGGGGTTGGTGGGGTGGGGGGGGGGTTGGTGGTGTGGGGGGGGGTTGGTGGTGTGGGGGGGGGTTGGTGGTGTGGGGGGGGGGTTGGTGGTGTGGGGGGGGGGTTGGTGGTGTGGGGGGGGGTTGGTGGTGTGGGGGGGGTTGGTGGTGTGGGGGGGGGTTGGTGGTGTGGGGGGGGGTTGGTGGTGTGAGGGGGGGGTTGGTGGTGTGGGGGGGGGGTTGGTGGTGTGGGGGGGGTTTGGTGGTGTGGGGGGGGGGTTTGTGGTGTGGGGGGATGGTGGTGGGGTGGGGGGGGGTTGGTGGTGTGGGGGGGGGGTTGGTGGTGTGGGGGAGGGGTTGGTGGTGTGGGGGGGGGTTGGTGGTGTGGGGGGGGGGTTGGTGGTGTGGGGGCGGGGTTGGTGGTGTGGGGGGGGGTTGGTGGTGTGGGGGGGGGGTTGGTGGTGTGGGGGGGGGGTTGGTGGTGTGGGGGGGGGGTTGGTGGTGTGGGGGGGGGTTGGTGGTGTGGGGGGGGGGTGGTGGTGTGGGGGGGGGGTTGGTGGTGTGGGGGGGGGTTGGTGGTGTGGGGGGGGGTTGGTGGTGTGGGGGGGGGGGGTTGGTGGTGTGGGGGGGGGGGGTTGGTGGTGTGGGGGGGGGGTGTTGGTGGTGTGGGGGGGGGGGTGTTGGTGGTGGGGGGGTGTGTTGGTGGTGTGGGGGGGGGTGTTGGTGGTTTGGGGGGGGGTTGGTGGTGTGGAGTTGTGTGGGGGGGGGGTTGGTGGTGTGGGGGGGGGTGTTGGTGGTGTGGGGGGGGGTTGGTGGTGTGGGGGGGTGTGTTGGTGGTGTGGGGGGGGTGTTGGTGGTGTGAGGGGGGGGTGTTGGTGGTTTGGGGGGGGGTTGGTGGTGTGGAGTTGTGTGGGGGGGGGGGTTGGTGGTGTGGGGGGGGGTGTTGGTGGTGTGGGGGGGGGGTTGGTGGTGTGGGGGGGGGGTTGGTGGTGTGGGGGGGGGGTGGTGGTGGTGTGGGGGGGGGGTTGGTGGTGTGGGGGGGGGTTGGTGGTGTGGGGGGGGTTGGTGGTGTGGGGGGGGGGTTGGTGGTGTGGGGGGGGGGTTGGTGGTGTGGGGGGGGGGTTGCTGGTGTGGGGGGGGGGTTGGTGGTGTGGGGGGGGGGTTGGTGGTGTGGGGGGGGGTTGGTGGTGTGGGGGGGGGGTGGTGGTGTGGGGGGGGGTTGGTGGTGTGGAGTTGTGTGGGGGGGGGTTGGTGGTGTGGAGTTGTGTGGGGGGGGTTGGTGGTGTGGGGGGGGGTTGGTGGTGTGGAGTTGTGTGGGGGGGTGTTGGTGGTGTGGAGGGGGGGTTGGTGGTGTGGGGGGGGGGTTGGTGGTGTGGGGGGGGGGTTGGTGGTGTGGGGGGGGGGTTGGTGGTGTGGGGGGGGGGTTGGTGGTGTGGGGGGGGGGTTGGTGGTGTGGGGGGGGGGTTGGTGGTGTGGGGGGGGGTTGGTGGTGTGGGGGGGGGGGTTGGTGGTGTGGGGGGGGGGTTGGTGGTGTGGGGGGGTGTGTTGGTGGTGTGGGGGGGGGTTGGTGGTGTGGGGGGGGGGTTGGTGGTGTGGGGGGGGGGTTGGTGGTGTGGGGGGGGGGTTGGTGGTGTGGGGGGGGGTGGTGGTGTGGGGGGGGGGGTTGGTGGTGTGGGGGGGTTGGTGGTGTGGAGTTGTGTGGGGAGGGGGTTGGTGGTGTGGGGGTGTTTGGTGGGGTGGGGTGGGGGAGGGGGTTGGTGGTGTGGGGGTGTTTGGTGGGGTGGGGTGGGGGAGGGGGTTGGTGGTGTGGGGTGGGGGAGGGGGTTGGTGGTGTGGGGTGGGGGAGGGGGTTGGTGGTGTGGGGTGGGGGAGGGGGTTGGTGGTGTGGGGTGGGGAGGGGGTTGGTGGTGTGGGGGTGTTGGTGGGGTTGGTGGTGTGGGGGTGTTTGGTGGGGTGGGGTGGGGAGGGGGTTGGTGGTGTGGGGGTGTTTGGTGGGGTGGGGTGGGGGAGGGGGTTGGTGGTGTGGGGGTGTTTGGTGGGGTGGGGTGGGGGAGGGGGTTGGTGGTGTGGGGGTGTTTGGTGGGGTGGGGTGGGGGAGGGGGTTGGTGGTGTGGGGGTGTTTGGTGGGGTGGGGTGGGGGGGAGGGGGTTGGTGGTGTGGGGGTGTTTGGTGGGGTGGGGGAGGGGGTTGGTGGTGTGGGGTGGGGGAGGGGGTTGGTGGTGTGGGGTGGGGGAGGGGGTTGGTGGTGTGGGGGTGTTTGGTGGGGTTGGTGGTGTGGGGGTGTTTGGTGGGGTGGGGTGGGGGAGGGGGTTGGTGGTGTGGGGGTGTTTGGTGGGGTGGGGTGGGGGAGGGGGTTGGTGGTGTGGGGGTGTTTGGTGGGGTGGGGGAGGGGGTTGGTGGTGTGGGGGTGTTTGGTGGGGTGGGGGAGGGGGTTGGTGGTGTGGGGGTGTTTGGTGGGGTGGGGGAGGGGGTTGGTGGTGTGGAGTTGTGTGTGGGGGGGGTTGGTGGTGTGGAGTTGTGGGGGGGGTGGGTTGGTGGTGTGGAGTTGTGGGGGGGGTGGGTTGGTGGTGTGGAGTTGTGGGGGGGGGGTTGGTGGTGTGGAGTTGTGTGGGGGGGGGGGTTGGTGGTGTGGAGTTGTGTGGGGGGGGGGTTGGTGGTGTGGAGTTGTGGGGGGGGTGGGTTGGTGGTGTGGAGTTGTGGGGGGGGTGGGTTGGTGGTGTGGAGTTGTGGGGGGGGTGGGTTGGTGGTGTGGAGTTGTGGGGGGGGTGGGTTGGTGGTGTGGAGTTGTGGGGGGGTGGGTTGGTGGTGTGGAGTTGTGGGGGGGGGAGTTGGTGGTGTGGAGTTGTGGGGGGGGGGGTTGGTGGTGTGGAGTTGTGGGGGGGGGGGTTGCTGGTGTGGAGTTGTGGGGTGTGGGGGGGTTGGTTGTGGGGGGGTGGGGGTGTTGGGGCGGTTGGGGTGGGGGTTTTAGTGGTTTTGGTGGTGGGGGGGAGGTTGGGACTTAGTGGTTTTGGTGGGAGTTTTGGGGGGAGGGTGGGAGTTTTGGTGGGGGGCTGGTATTGGGTTGGGGGGATGGTTGCAGAGGGGGAGTTCACTCTGTACAGCTGCTGCCAGTGTTGGACAGAAACCTCCTGGCCAAGCACATGAAACTTGCTGCTCTATATCCTTCCTTACTTCAGGTCTGTCTCCTGCAAACTCACTTTACAGCAACATTCAGTCTTTTTTTTGTTTGGCTTTTGATTTTCATGTTTATTTGGGGTGCTTTCTTCCCTTTTCCCAAAGTTTATGGACCCGAAGTTAGTAACAGGATTGGCCGTTGTGGAATTAAACCTTCTCCAACCCATTACACTGGGCATGGTGTGTACCAAGGCTCTACCTGAGTGAGAAGCCTTGCTCGCTGCACCATGTGCATGTTCTTCTCTGGATTCTTTAGTGGGCTGAATCCAGAAACTCAGCCCAACTGTAGGTGGTGGTAGGTTTAAATCCTTGCAGTCTCTGGGTTTTGAGTCAGTAATAGCTTGCAGCTTTTGTCCCCTTGGCTTTGCAGACGGTGGACAGAGGAGAGTTGGTAACAACTTGACTTCACAAGCAGCCAGGAGGCTATCGACAGGTGCTCATGCACCCATTACAGGGAGACCTTCCCAGTCCAAGTAAGTACTTAAGAAATATCAGCAGGAGTAGACTACTTGGCCAATCAGATCTGCTCTATTATTCAACTTGTTCATGGCTCATCATGGACTTCCACTCCATTTTTCTGCCTGCTCTCTATATCCCTTAATTCCCTGAGAACAAACCTCTCTGACCCAGCCTTAATGTATTCAATGATGGCGCATCCACAGCTTAGGTAGAGAGTTCCAAAGATTCACAGCTTCTCATCTCGATCCTAAATGATCGCCCCCCTTATCCATAGACTGTTTTCCCTCCCTCCCCACTGTGTTTGAGATTCCCAGCTGCAGAAACTATCCCTTTGTGCCTACCATGTCAAGCACCTCCAGAATATTCTTCTCATCAATGAGATCACCCCTTAACTCTGGAGAATAAAAGTCCAATGTCCTCAACCTCCCATCATAGGGTAACACCCTCATCCCAGTGACCAGGGGCCATTCTAATGAACCTTCACTGACATCTCTGCTCCACCTCCTCCATTGGAGGTGAATCCTTCCCTAAATGCAGAGACCAAAACTGCACACAATACTCCAGATGCACTCGCTAAAACCCTGTATCACTCTCTTCGTTCCTGGCAAAATTCACCTGTCTGGTGTATGACTGACTGCCACCAACTGTATCAGGATGTACAATGCAATAAAAATCCCAAATTCGATGCCTTTATCCTGTGGAAATTTAAAGCCAGCATGACTTTAACTATCCCACTAGCCAAATCTGGCAGCTAACATGAGCCACCAAATCACACTCTATACCCCACTGTGCAAGTTGGGAATGCTTGCTCTCCACTGTGGATTGGATTGGTGGTAAACCATTTGCCTGCCAGACCTGACCTTGGCCAATGGGGATTGACCTTGGAGGGAGCTAGCTTTCCTGACCCAGCTATACCAGATGGCACTCTCTCTGTATTGTCTGTTTTGGCACTCTCCTGAAGGGTAACTGCCCAGTGTCTGAAGCCTTTGTCTTAGTAGTGAAGCAAAGCTCAACATGGATTTGAGGAGGGCTTGTAGATATCCTGACTTTGAGGTACATGCAGTGCTCTAACTTAAAGCTGGGAAATGATGTAACAGTGATGGGTAGATATTTATTATTTCCACTTGATCAATGTTTGATGTCTGACTGAAGTAAGGACGAGATTACAGATTGCCTGGCAGAGCTTGTAATTTGTCACTGGTGTTTATGCTGTTAGGTTGAATCATTTATCACCCATCCCTAATTGTCAACATTTTTGGCCAGACCAGGAAAGGACAGCAGATTCCCTTCAAGGGCATTAGTGAACCAGATGGGTTTTTACAACAATCGACAATGGGTTTCATTAGACTTGCCAGATTTTTAGTGAATTCAAATTCTACCATCTGCTGTGAGTGGGATTTGAACCTGGGTCCCAAAAGTGTTACCATGGAACTCTAGGTAACTAGTCCAGAGACCATACCACTATGCCATCACCTCCCCATATATACTCTCAGTCGCTCGACAAATTCCAGGTTCCTGTGTCACCAATAGAAACTGGGATTGTCTGAATTGGAGGGATGGGTAGGATTGTTCAGACTGGGGGACTAACTACCAGCTCTGTTCCCTCCGCTCCAGGGGGAGTGGTGCATCCAGGAGATCCATGAGGATGCTGGAAATGGAGATGGCGATAATCTCTCGCCTGCAAAAGGAGACAGCAGATCACATGAAGATCTGTAGGAGGCACTTTGCATCCAGGAGAATAATGAACACACTGGAGTTGCAAATGGCAACCATCTCTCGATTGCAAGTGGGGGTGATGGAGCGCATGAACTGCAACCAAACTGCGATGGACCAGAGCTCAAGTAATCATACTCTTGTGCCATGTCAAACCCTGTCTCCACCCCACATAATGCATTCCAGATCCTAACTACTAGATTGACCCCATCTTCTCCACACCCAGGCAGTGCATTCCAGATCCTAACCACTGAACATGGTTTTTCTCATCTATGACTTTTGCAAATGACATAAATCTGTGCTCTCTTGTTCTTGGTCCTCATCTACTATCCAGGCCCCTCATGAATACATCTATCAATTTCCCCCATTCCCAATCTTCAAAGTCCAAGGAAAGCAGTCCCAGCTTCTCCCGTGCATTGTTATAAATGACATTCCTGATATATTTCTCTAATTTTTCTGCACCCTTATCAATCTCTTCACATCCTTACCAACGAGCAGCACCCAGAACTGGGTGCAACATCCTAGCTGAGGCCAATTCAGTGCTCTGTAAGTTCAACCCTGTCCTTGCACATGGGGTGCATGGGTTACTATTGCCCTTGAGGTGTATCCAAAGGGTGTTCCAACACGTTCCCCACAACTTGGCCTCCACATGCCCTGAGTGTACAAATCAGGTTCAAGGACAGTTATCCATTCTGGTAAACCTCCATCAGCATTGCTGCTTCATCATCAATACTTGACGCCAGTTGGGTCAGAAGATGGTATTACAATTCGTACCCTGGGGTTTCTGCGTCTTGAAATTGGGGTCATGTCCCAGATGAGCCCTGAACTCGGATCCCAGAGGGAAACTTGAAACAACTGCTTTGCATCTCAGTTTATACCATGAATCTAGTAGTAAATAAGACCACTGAGTCTTGTAGGTTTCTTCAAAAACTAAATTAAACCTTTTAATAATAGAAGAAATGATTAAGTACATAAATCTACAAATTACTGAGATTAACTAGAGGATGTGGGAGTTAACTCCCAGTTATGTTTTAAGGTAACAGTAAGACAAACTTCAAAAGACCGAGGCAAAGAAACACAATACCCTGAACAATCCAGATCAAGCTGAGTTTTCTTAGCTTCAGTTCTTTGCAGGCAGCAGCTTGAGGTGTAGATGCCGAAGGCTTTTCACACTTGTTTTATCTTAGAATTCCTTCCCTTACACACAGCCTTCGCTCCTTTTATACATATTTTCCCCTTTGAATGGACACTCCCATTGTTTCACTGTCTTTGGACTTCACCTCTCTGATAATCAAAGTCTCTCACATGTCTTTACTAAACCAGCAATATTTGGGGGGACAACTAAACACACTGGGTAGAATTTTCTCTGCCTGACATCACCCCGTGTCACTTTACATGTCAGTGTGTGGGCCCTGTCCCCTGATCACCGATGGCAAAATTCTGCCCACTGTCTGAACTGCTCCTGGCTGGGAGACACACATCAGCCCCTCCTTCGAAATCAATGTAGCCTGGTTTATTTCCAAATGCAAATGTTCCCTTTACACCTCTGTTTACCTACTTAACATTGAAAACCTAGCTTATCTTATACATCAAATCTTTCAGGCCAGCTGCCTTCAATTCAGTTAAGACCCCCCACTCACATACCCCACTACTACTGCTTTACTTTATAGTAAATTACAATAGCATTGGATTATATCTTCCTGACAGCAATATTAGTACACTGGGGGTACTGCCTCTTAGAATTGTCAGATTGACAGGCCATCAGGTTTTGTTCATGTGGTGCTCTGCCACTGAATAAGTCCATTTGTCTAAACTTTCAACTGGAATACTTGGATCATGTATCTAGATGCATCGTCAGCATTCTGGGGTTCACTATTAACCAGAAACTGAACTGGACTAACCGGAGCAGTTGACAAAGAGCAGTTCAGAGGCTGGGAATTGTGTGAGGAACTTGCTTCCTGACTCCCCAAAGCCCGTCCACCATCTACAAGGCACACGTCAGGATTGTGATGGAATACCTACCTCGCGCCTGGATGAGAGCAGCTCCTAAAACTAGAAGCTCAACAGCAAAGCATCCCACTTGATTAGCACCACATCCACAAATATTCACCCCCGCCCCCCCCCACCCCCTCGCCACCACTGCCAGTGGCAGCTGTGTGTACCATCTACAAGATGCACTGTAGGAATTCACTAAGGCTCCTTCAACAGCACCTTCCAAACCCACTACCACCTAGAAGGGCAAGGGCAGCAGACACATGGGAACACCACCTGGAGGTTCCCCCTCCAAGTCAATCGCCATCCTGACTTCGAAATATATCGCCGTTCCTTCAATGTCGCTGGGTCAAAATCCTGAACTCCCTCCCTAACAGCGCTGTGGGTGTACCTACACCACATGGACTGCAGCGGTTCAAGAAGGCAGCTCACCACCACCTTCTCAAGGGCAACTAGGGATGGGCAAGAAATGCTGGCCCAGCCACTGATGCCCACATCCTGTGAAAGAATTGAACATGCCAAAGTACCAATAAATCGACAACTGTCCCAGGTTTATGACTGTTGTTAACGTCACTGCTGTTGCATCCCTGTTAGCAAGTTAATGCTGTTCCATGTACGAGTCACTGATATGGGACTGCAGTGTGATTAACCAGCAAACTGAGAGCCTGGTCACCCCCTGCTCACGACATGAATATCAGGATCGCAGCTCCAGTTGACTGACTATCGCTAGGGGCTGTGGGGGGTGGGGGTTGGGGGTGGGGGGCTCAGTGGTGTCCAGGACAGACTGAGGGGGATGGGAAGTTAGCCTGACAGATCCCAACCCCCTTGAGAATGAACTCTCTCTCCCGTGTTCCCCTTTTTCAGTGACACAGGCTGATTCCTGGCGAAGAGGAGGATCTGAAGACCAGTGAGCCTCGATTTATCCTGAGCGTATGTCTGCCATCTTATAGTCTTTGAATCCGTCACCACTCACTTGTGCTTGAACTTGTCCTTGGGTGACTGCTGGTGAAATGCAGAATGGAACGCCTTCTGCCCCATCGGCATCTGCCCGCCTATATAAACTGTTCTCAGTCAAATATTGCTAACAGCCAGGTGTTTGCCAAGTACCATACACTGTCTCCTTAATGCATTCATGGCTCATATTTGTTACCAGGTCAGTTCATATTTTTAAAAGTTTCTTAAATCTCTGTCCTCCATTTTTCCCTTTGTTCTATATTCGGTCAAGTTGACCAGTTGAAACGACCTGAATGGCGATGGTCTGATCTGAATGACCATGTCCATCGTGTCTGATATTGCTCACGTGCTCTCTCCCTCTCACTGCCTGAACCTGTTCCAACATTTCCCATTACTGTCCGGTTCATCCTGGGGCACTGTAGACATTTGCGAGACATGAGATTTTGGATTTTTTGAAATGTTTTAATCTTTTCTAAGTATTAAAGATTTTCATGGAAATGTACCCACCAAGTGTCTTGTCTTTAGATCCTGAAATGTTTTACTCAGCACAATGTTAGTGCGAAATAGTCTGTCAGGCCCTTAAATTATCACTTTAGTATGAGGTATTCTACCGAGGATGATGTCCGGCTTGAAGCTCCACCCTAGGCTGTGCAATACTGAGCACTGCACACTTGCAGGTGTCCCATTCTATTTTGTTTTTCTCTTTATGGTATGTGGGCATCACTGGCAAGGCCAGCATTTTCTGTCCATTCCTAATTGCCATTGAACTGAGTGGCCTGCTAGCGCAAATTTCATGGGACATTTAAGAGCCAGCCACATTTGCGGTGGGTCTGGAGTCATATGTAGGCCAGACCGGGTAAGGACAACAGGTTTCATTCCCTAAAGGGACACTAGTGAGCCAGATGGGTTTTTACAACAATCGATGAGTTTCATCGTCACCATTACTGAGACGAGCTTCATTTTCTAGACTTGGTGAATTTAAATTCCACCAACTGCTGTAGAGGGATTTGAACCAACGAGCATTAGTCCGGCTCTCTGGATTACTAATCCCATGAGGTTACCATTAATCCTCCATCTCCCCGAGTTGGAATTCAGAGGCAGCTGAATTCGGAACCATGAGACGGCGTAATGTTATTTATTTGCAGGATGTTGGTTACACTGTCTGGGCCAGCATTTATTGCCCATCCCTAATTACCCTTGAAGGTACTGCCTTGAACCAAGGTCAGCATTTGCTGTCCACCCCTAATTGTGAGGGTCATGTCAGGGGACAGTAAAGTGTCAACCGCTCTTGCTGTGGTTCTGGGGGTCACAGGTAGGCCAGATGGGAATGGCAGGTTTCTTTCCCTAAAGGGCAAATGAAACCAATCCATGTGGTGTAGATACACCCACAGTGCTGTTGGGTAGTTCTGGGATTTTGACCCTGCGACAGTGCAGGAACATTGATATATTCCCAAGTCAGGATGGTGAGTGACTTGGAGGGGAACTTCCAGGTGGTGGTGTCCCCTTGTCTCTGGTTCCCTCGTCCTACTAGAGGAGAGTGGCTGTGGGTTTGGAAGGTGCTGTCGAAGGAGCCTTGGTGAATTCCTGCAGTGCATCTTGTAGATGGTGCACACTGCTCCCAAGGTGCTTCGGTGGTGGAGGGAGTGAATGTGTGTGGATGTGGTGTCGATCAAGTGGCTCCTTTCTCTGGATTGTGTCACGATTGTTAAGTGTTTTGGGAGCTGCCCTCATTCAGGCAAGTGGGGAGTATTCCATCACACTCCTGACTTGTGCCTTGTAGATGGTGGACAGGCTCCGGGGAGTCAGGAGGTGAGTTACTTGTCACAGGAGTCACAGCCTCTGACCTGCTCTTGTGGCGACAGTATTTATATGGCTAGTCCAGTTCAGTTTCTGGTCAATGGCAACCCCGAGGATATTGATTAGTGGGGGATTCAGTGATGGTAATGCCATTGAATGTCAAGGGGCGATGGTTGGATTCTTTCTTGTTGGAGATAGTCATTGCCTGACACTTGTGTGGCATGAATGTTACTTGCTACTTGTCAGCCCAAGCCTGGATATTGTCCAGGTATTGCTGCATGTGGACATGGACTGCTTCAGTATCTGAGGAGTTGCGAATGGTGCTGAACATTGTGCAACCATCAGTGAACATCCTCAGTTCTGACCTTATGATGGAAGGAAGGTCATTGATGAAGCAGCTGAAGATGGTTGGGCCGAGGACACTACCCTAAGGAACTCCTGCAGTGATGTCCTGGAACTGAGATGACTGACCTCCAACAACCACTACCATCTTTCTTTCTGCTAGCTATGACTCCAACCAGCGGAGAGTTTCCCCCTGATTCCCTTTGAATCCAGTTTTTTGGGGGCTGCCTTGATGTCAAGGGCAGTCTCTCTCACCCCGCCTCAGGAGTTCAGCTCTTCTGTCCATGTTTGAAACAAGGCTGTAATGAGGTCAGGAGCTGAGTGGCCCTGGCGGAACCCAAACTGGGATTCAGTGAGCAGTTTATTACTAAGCAAGTGCCTCTTGATAACACTGACCCCTTCCTGTTACTTTACTAATGATTGAGAGTAGGCTGATGGAGTGGGATCTGACTGGATTGGATTTGTCCTGCTTTTTGTGTATTGAGAAAATTTGCCATATAGCTGGGTAGATGGCAGTGTTGTAGCTGTACTGAAACAGCTTGGCTTGGGGCACAGCAGGTTCTGGAGCACAGGTCTTCAGTACTATTGCTGGAATATTGTCAGGGCCCATATCCTTTACTGTACTCAATGCCTCTTGGCATTGTAGTGAGGTGGGGAGATGAGTGTTTGGACACAGCATCTGGTAATGACCTGGGGCTCGCTTCTCACCAGGGTGATCCAAGTGGAAATGATTGATTTCTGAATGAAACTGGTCCCATGAGGCAAGGCAGCTCTCCGGGCTAGAGCAGCTGCATGGGAATGAATGGGGCTGTTCTGTGGGAGCTGGCATACAGTGAGCTGAAAGGCTTGCAGCTGTGACATAAAGGACTGACTCCAGGTGGGAAGAGGAGTGTCAATGTTTTAAAAATGAACTGATTCTCCACTGTACTAACTTGGCCTAACACCCGTGCCTCTCTCTGAAGCTACGAATGATATTTTTGCCCTGGTGAGGGACAATGTTTGATGTTGGGGATCGGCGAGACCCTAGTGTAAGAGTTGGAGTGACCCTGACTTAGAGTCAAAGTCAACAGGGCTGAATGACATTGAATGTCAGATATTGCTGATTTATTGTGCCTAATGTTTAACATGTTGGGGGGGAGATAGTGTCCTTATGGTAACATTGGAATTGATTAATACAGCCTGGAATTATAAAGCTAGTGTCCATAATGGTGACCATGACAATTATAACTAACCACAACTTTACTGAACCTGATGGGGTTTTTTTTTTTAATGTCCCTTTCGGCAAGGAAATCTGCCATCCTTAACCGGTCTGGCCGACGCGAGACTCCAGACCCACAGCAATGTGGTTGACTCTTAACTGCCCCCTGAAATGGCCGAGCCAGCCACTTGGTTTGAGGGCAATTAGGGATGGCCTTGCCAGTGAAACTTTTTCCATAGGATGTGCATCTGGCAGGTTCTGTCATGTCTCTCACAATATATTCTGCTACGCTTAGAATTTAAGATCTTCAGCAATCTTAAACCCATTCTGACACATTCCTTTCAATATTTGCCCCCTCTGTCCTCCTCCTCACCCCCCCTCCCCAACCCAACATCGCCCCTGTTCCCCCTAGACTCGCTGCAAATGAATTACATTGTCTACCAACTGCAACTGATAAGTTTTCCCCTTCCAAACCAGTCTCTCACCTTTTTTCACAAAAGGTTGATTTGCGTTTGTTGATTTTTTTATTTTGTATCAATCTAAGTCTGCAGAACCTGCACCGAGAAACATTGTTTTACTTTTAATGAGGTTTGAAAATGGCTATTAATTTAACTTCAGCTTTATTTCAGTGGTCACAGAATCTAACTGGTGGGACAGATTGTTGTTATTATTGCAGTCAGAAGCAGTTTCAGAAACAATCTGCTGGGGGTAGGTTTCAAGTTATTTTGACTAATTCCTTCCTTACAACACAGTTTAGAATTGCATTGCAACCTTAGTCTAAACATAAACGCAAGTGGACAATGTGTGTGCAGGGTACAGGTGCAGTATTCAGTCGTGTTTCATCGATGCACTGTTTTCCTGTTGGGCATACCCATCATTCTAGCTTTGGTCTAACAGATGGAAGTGACTTCCTGGATAAATGTAAATCTCTACAGCAGGGAGCTGACTTAACTATTTTCACTTGGAGTAGCTGTCAGTTTTACGCTCCCAAAACCATCCATAAGCATTCACTCCCTCCATCACCGACGCACAGTGACAGTGCG
>NW_024470647.1:11306-14093 GCF_017639515.1 Carcharodon carcharias | reverse complement strand
TACTTTCCATCATGCTCTCAGACTCGTGGATGCTCCACAGTGTCCCTAGCCATCGATCCAGCTCTGAAACCCAATATTCCAGGAGCTGCAGCTGGACACAATTCCTGCACACATGCTGGTCCCGGGCACTGGAAATGTTCCCGGCTTCCCACATGGAGAACGAGGAGCACATCACGGCTTTGAGCTCTCCTGCCATGTTATATCCATTTAAATTAAACCTTTTAAATCAATTACTCTAGGGCCCTTCTTTCCTGATCCTCGTTACTTCAGAATATACAAACTACAAACCACAAAAAGACCTTAAAAATAGGCTATAAAAGCAGTAAATACTTACCCGACCTTACCCACTACTTGCCAGTCATTCCTTTCCCTTGTAGCCTCTACTGCTGCAGCAGGGTAAGGTCACAGTCTGCAGATTTAAGAAGTTGGATAGCAAAGATAAAATACAAAGAGCACCTCTTCTCCTCTGCGCTAAATTCCCACTGGGCACCAAGTTGCCAATACCCACACTCATTCTGGCTGTGTCTCCCTCAGGATGGGTCTCTCCCCTGCTCTTGTGCAAGCACACTGTAGTGTGCGTCTAAATAGTTCCTTTCTTAATTAGAGCTGAGGTGAGCTGAGATGACTCACACAAGTTAATCTTCAAATATTAATCAATATTAAGTCCCTAATCAGGCATCAGGTGATTGACAATTAACTGTCACACAGTCAGTTGAATCAGATCCCTTACCAACCTTTTAACTAGATTACTGTAGTTACAAAAATTAAAGAGAAATTAAAGAGAAAGATTTACCAGTTCAATTCCCACTGTGCACCAAATTACCAATACCCACACTCACTCTGGCTGTGTCTCACTCAGGATGAGGTCTCTCAACTGTTCGTGTGCAACCACGTTTTTGCACAGCTATCTCCGTGCTCTGTATCACTGTGTGTCTGTAATTTCACCATGTTCAGGTATTTGTACAGCTTTCTTAGTGCTCTGTATCACTGTGTGTCTGCAATCCCTTCTCGTTCAGGTTTTGTACAGCTCTTGCAGTGCTCTGTATCACTGTATGTCTGCAATCCCTTCTTGTTCAGGTTTTGTACAGCTCTCGCAGTGCTCTGTATCACTGATTGTCTATAATCCCACCATTTTCAGGTTTGTACAGCTCTCTTCGTGTTCTGTATCACTGTGTGTCTGTAATCCCACCATGTTCAGGTTTTGTACAGCTCTCTCCGTGCTCTGTATTCCTGTGTGTCTGTAATCCCACCATGTTTAGGTTTTTGTACAGCTCTCTCCGTGTTCTGTATCACTGTGCTGTGCGCCGACTCAGGTCACAGTAATACACAGCGGAGTCGCTCAGTTGTAGTTTGGAGATATTTAACAGGCTGAATTTCTCGGCAGGATCGATAGAAGCAGAAATTCTCCCTCCAGCAGCGTTTTCTTTTTTCTCCTCTCCTGAAGTGTATCTCTGAAGCAGATATTCAGGAGCCTGTCCGGGGGACTGACGGTACCAGTGTACTGTGTACTGACAGAACCCTGAATATTCACATTTTAAAGTAACAATGTCACCGGCAGGAGAGCTTTGTACTGGCGGATTCCGGGAAATTATGGAACTGGAATCTGGAGGATAAAAAAAATGAACATGATTTTTTGTTTAGACACTGTTTGTCCATGTGAATTGAATCGCGTGAATTGCTCTGCTTTTTGCAGTAATTTTATTTGCTGGAAGCCTATTTGAACCGTGTTCACTCTTATGAAAATATGATGAAGTGGGGAATGAGGTGATATCTTATTTTACATGGCGAACTCTTCCGATTAGGACTGCGCTGCCTGAATTAGTGTTGGGAACAGCTTCCATAATAACTTTCAAATGGATAATGGGTCTGTGCTGGAAATGTAAATACAAATATAGAGCTATGGAGAAAACTTATGGGCAGTGGGAACAATTGGATTGCACTTCTAAAGGGTCAGCGCCTACACGAGGGGCCGAATGTCATCCTTCCGTGCTGGATAATTCTATGAATCATATTACATTCCCGTTTCTATTTTCCTTGGTGAGAAAAAAACCCGAGGGTACATTTTATGATCATTGAGTCAGTCAGTTTCTAAAAATCACATGTTTGTCTGAGAGAAACACAGCTGTGTGCACAGCAAGATCCAACACAAACTGATGGGAATCATCAGCACCGATTGGGCAAAACCGAGAGTGAGCACCAGTGGTCAAAGGTCAATCATTTACTGCGGTTTAAAACTACTCGGGAATTTCTCTCTGCTTTTTGCTGTATTTCTCTATGTTCCATCAATAGGGTCTTATTTTCGCCAGTTCAGCTTGATTTCAAATATGTACAATTAATTTCATTTTATTTCTTTAAATTCACATTCCCTTTATTTTATATATTGTACTGTTTGAGCTTTTTGCAATCATGGGAACTTGCCCCAAAGTCTCTCAGTTGTCGGTTGGGTTCAGTCTGTTCAGGTTCTGCAGTGGTTTTACTGTTACTCACTGGAACTGCCTCTTCCGGCTCTCTGACAATTTCAATTCTTTCCGCACGTTAACTGATTCTCTCCCAGGTTCTCTGGGCGGAGTTTTCTCTCAATCTTACATTATCGAGGAAGAAGAATGAGGAAGAGGAATGGGCCATTCAGCCTGTGTATATAATCAATTCCAGCCGCACCCCACCAGAAATCTAATTGACCATTTACATCCAGTTCCCTGTGTTGGTCTGTTCCGTTCTCCCTTCTGTATTTTCAAGTGTTCCAATAAATATATCAAGACTATCTCCAACCTCTCCCTGTGGCAGCAA
>NW_024470647.1:0-11209 GCF_017639515.1 Carcharodon carcharias | reverse complement strand
CGGAAAGATTCAGTTCAAATCGCCCGCTTCTCTCTTTGCCAGTCGATATTTGCCTTATAATCCACTCCAGTCCCTGACCGGGTTTCTGTCTGTACCAAAGCATCGCGTAAAAGCTGGACACCTCATAGCTGCAGTCCATCTGCACCGAATCCCCGCTCTGGACTGTTTTCGATGCGGGAGATTGAAGCACACGGTCCGAGAGACATCGACCTGGAAACGTATTTAGGGTATGAAACACTGGATAAACGAGATTAATAATGAACAACTCACTCTGGGTATTTGTCCTGTACCTACCTGTTCGCATCGCCAGAATGACGGATAATAGCTTTAACTGTGCAACACAACACATGTTTGCTATGAGAATGTCAGTAGAAAAACGGGACACCGCTCACAGCAGAAGAAAGCGAATCTGGTGCAGAGATTAACATGTTGGCTGATTGAAGTCAATGTTGGATACGCAATGTCTCGGTCACGTGCTTATTTTTCCCGCTCCTCATTGGCTGGAAATTGATACTGTTCACCAGAAAGAAGGAGGTGGTTTGTTCGCCGGCTGCTCATTTCTCCAGTGGTTCACGTCTGAACCGATCAGTTTGTTTGAAGAGCAGCAGCTGCTTCTGCTCCGGGTGGAGGCAAGTGAGGAAGCACATCTCTTTATGAGGGTCACTCCCGTAAGCGACGAGCCTGACACTGGGTGTTCAACTCTAGTTGAAAACGTCCCTTAAAGGATGAGTGAGCTCTCGAGGAACTGTATCTCAGTAAACAGTTAACACCATCAGGACAGCCTAAGGAGCCATTTCCTTGCAGAATGTATGGCCCCTGTGGGTTTGTGTCTCACAAAGCAATTAGCACACTCACCATGTTCTATGAACCCCTTTCCCAGTTCGATGGGCGAGCCCCGATGTTATTCTAACTGTCAAGAGAGTCAACACACTTAGGAGAGTCTGGTTACCTTTTCCTTATAGGATGGGTGAAGCCTGTGGAAATGAACCCCCATAACAGTACCTGTGTAGGGCCTGGCTGAAGGAAACACGCAGCGGGTATTGTGTGGGCCCGCTCGGTCTCGGCCCCACCATCTCTCACTGAACACCACTTTTTCCAACGTCTGATGTTGCGATGCTCTCAATACTTATAATGTCATAACTTCTCCTTCGGTGAAGATAGAATCTGGACAGCCCCGTCAGTGTTGCGGTCGCAGATTCGATGAATTCCGGGTCATGGTTTTGCACTTGGCTGCACCAATGTTTAGCCTCGGCACCGATGGTGTTCACAATGCACTGAGTTTCAATCAGTTAGGATAATCCCAATTGCAATCGATGATGGCATTTTCTGCCGGGTCTGAATGCAAGTGTCTCTGACATTTTCCCGGAGATTCCGGTCACACTGCCATGCTGAAGTCCACTTGACACGAACACGCACTCTCGTGGCATTTAGTCTTATTTCAGGGCTCAATTATGTCATGCTTTCTGCGGTCTTACACAGAACTGTGATGTGGGTGAGTCAGATCTTTGTTCTAGGATCTTCATGGAGCCGGAGTCCGTTCCTCAGCCGAGTTCAAAGAGGGCCTCCTGTCTCTGACGAGACATTCAGTTGTCCATTGGGGCAGAGGCTGACCTTTCACCCTGTGGCGTTTGCCTTGAAACCCAGGAGTCTGAAGAAGCGAGATCCATTTTCTGAGATGGAGGAGGAGAAGATCAGATGGGTTCACATTGCCATTCCTCTCCATTTAAGAGCCCACAAAATGAGAAAGAGCCACATTTGCTTCAGAAGGATAGTGGGGGCGGAGAGGAATGAGGGCAGCACTTGTCGCAGAGATGTGGTGGAGATTGTGTGGGTTCCACAGTATTAATTACTCTCCTATTATTCCCCCTACAATGGATTGTGGAAGCATTGACAGTGTGGATGTGAGATCAGTAAAAGTGACTCAACTCTCCACATCTTTTCCTAGGCGAATGGGACAGCGGCTATCGTTTTCCCTGCAGACGGGTGAATTGCAATCATTGAGTCCGAGTGGATTCCAGGAGCGAAATAGGATTTGGAAGCACAGATTGGATGATGGATTATTCGAAGGCACCAGGAAAGGAGCAGGGCGATTTCTGGGCTTCGTCTGCCACCTGTTGGAGGAAATCAAAATTTCACCCCAGCAATTTCTCCTTCCATTCAGCAGTCGAGAGTTACTCTTCAATGCCGCTTAGGCAGCAACTGCCCCGAATCGGCGGTGGTGGCAATTTAGCAGTCGCATGTAGTACATGACAAAGTTCAGTGAACAGGTCAGATTTCCAGGAGACTTCCCAGCTGAAATAATAGATACAGTATAAGTAACCCTGCCCTCTCCCACTGGGGGCAGAGTTCAATTCTTGCCGCTACACATTTCAGATAGTATTTTCCACGATTTTAAAGCTTTTGTCTATTGTATCGATCGTTCTCTTACTAAGGTGATGGCAATAAATGAACTAAGTTACTAAAGCAATCATGTAATTATACCATTGCCATTAGTCAGTCTGTCTCCTATGATCTAGTTCGTTTTCGGAAAAAATATACTTTATTCATGAAATATCTGAAAGAACATTACAAAGCATTTCAAAATGTCCGTCACAAAAAGAGCAATCATATTTCGGTATTCCACATAGATCATGAGGTGCTTCAATAGAATCAATTAACATTACACACATTTCAACCTGGTCTTTACAGGCAGTCCAACCTGCTTTTTCCTCACAGTCAGACAGCGCAATTGTATTTCAGGTATCTACATAACTGTTGCACTTTAATGTGCTTCAGTGCAATTGTGACACATGTAGTATTCACTGCAGTTCCATCTCTGTCGCTGGGTCAAAATCCTGGAACTTCCTAACAGCACTGTGGCAGAACCTGCACCACATGGACTACAGCGGCTCAAGAAGATAGCTCACCACCATGTTCTCAAGGGGCAATTAGGCATGGACAATAAATGTTGGCCCAGCCAACGAAGCCCACATCCCATGAATGAATAACAAATAATAGTGAATAGGTCTTCCAGGAGCCTGTAGAAAACCTCACACCGAGAGTTCCAGTCTGTGCCCACTAGAGGGCTCCCTCACACCAATGAGGAGGAGGGAGGATTCAGGCTCCACAGTGAGTTTCAAGGAGACCTGCCTCATCTATCAGAAAACAGCACAAAACTGAGTTGTGCAATGCTGAAGGTTTATCCCGCTTGATAGATCTTGGAATTTCTTCTCTTGACCACAGTCTTCTCTCCTTTATGCATATTTCCCGTTTGAATGCAGGTGACAATGAATTCTGGACTTACAGTATATTTCGACTCGCAATATAAACCAAAGTCGACTTTCATAAAAGCATCGATTTATTTTTTTCATCTTTTGCTGTCCTATTTTTGCTGGTATTCCCATCTACCTGCTGCTCTTGTGCTTCTAGGTGGTAGCAGCCGTGGGTTTGGAACGAGGTGTCCAAGGACCCTTGGTGAATTCCTGCATGGCAACTTGTAGATGGTAAACACTGCTGTTACTGTGCGTCGGTGGTGGAGGGAGTGAATGTTTGTGAATGTGGTGCCAATCAAGAAGCGTGCTTTGTACTGGATGGTTTCAAGCTTATTGAGTGCTGTGGGTGATGCACTCACCCAGGTAATTGGAGAATATCCCATCAAACTCCTGACTTTTGCCTTGTAGATGGTGGACAGGCTTGGGGAGTGGGGAGTGAGTTGCTGGCCACAGGATCTGACCTGCCTCTAACCTGATCTTCTAGCCACAGTATTTATATGGCTAGTCCTGTACAACCTTGTGATGATTAAACCAAGCATTGAGCACCCTCAGTGTCTATTCTGTTTGCGGATGACTCCATCATTCTAGAATGTATTCCTTCTCCATTAACCTTGATCAACTGGTGATGTTGAGTAACCAGTGAGGATTGGACAGGGTGTCTTTAGGTATAATACCCTTTATTGGCCTATTTGACCGATCGGATTCTGCAGTTTGTTTGAGTTTCCCGGCTTCTCCTGGGAACAGTTGGGTGACAGTTTGATCTGAGGTTAATTTGGTTTCCTCTCGCTGTATGTTTCTGAGCGGCTGGCAGCGCCGCTGCGCATTGTAGCTTCATCCACCCGCGATTCTACACAAACCCCAAGAGGCAGGAGCTCCCATTAACAATGCAAAGGCTGTTTTTGTACAGAGGTGAGACTGATTTTCATCACTGGAAGCCTGAAAGCGCAGTAATAGATGGCAGCGTCAGTCAGCTGCAGACCCGAGATGGTTAAACTGGTGAATTTAGTGGAGATCTGGAGCACTATAGAGAAACGACTTCTCGCAAATTCTGCTTTACGTTCAGTGTTAGCAGTATTCTTCAACAGTACAAACTGGGGCTCTGTATCTGGGTGTTGTCGGTACCAGTATCACGTATAGCTGCTCCATGTAGTATCATAGTTACAGTTTAAAATCACCTCTTCTCCTTCTGTCTTAACATCTGATGGGAGTAGCTGAGTGACAGAATCTCCATGAGTCTGGTCTGGAAAAAAAATATATTAAGACAGAAAAGTTAAGGCCGACAGCTGATTGAAGTATGATTGTACCCATGCCTGGGAAATGAGATACACGATAAAATGTATTCCCTTCACGATTACCTGTCAAAATTGCTGCCCACACAGCCCAGATGCTGAGTAGCCACATTGTCGCTGTCCACCCTGTCAAGGAGCTGCTCGATATTTGAAGACACCCTTTCTAATGCCCGCCCTCAATAGTCTGTTGTCGTGTCTCAGGATGTTTGCACCTCAATTCCTGTGTCCCCTGTGGTGCGGCGAGACCGACAGATTTTGAGAGATCAGAGAGTCAGTGAGCAGGATTAAACGTGAGCGACACGATGTGAGCTCAGAGACAGGTAGAGACAGTGTCAGTGAGAAATATTGAATGTGAAAGACCGCGTGTGAGGTCAGAGACAAGGTGAACTGGTGTCAGTGAGAAATATTGAATGTGGGCGGACCGGTGTGAGCTCAGAGACAGGTTGAGCCGGTGTCAATGAGAAATATTCAACGTGGGCGGACTGGTGTGAGTTCAGAGACAGGCTGAGCCGGTGTCTGTGTGAAATATTGACAGTGGGCAGTCCAGTCTGAGCTCAGAGACAGGTTGAGCCAGTGCCACTATGAAATATTTAATGTGGGCGGTCAAGCCTGCACTCAGTGACAGGGTGAGCCGATGTCAGTGTGAAACCTGGAGCGGGTAAATCCCGAGACTCGGCGTCTTCCGTTAGTACGACAGGAAGGCGCCCTGTGAGTTGAACCTAAAGCTCCTTGTTGAATCTTCTGAATATAATATCCATCTCCTGCTTCTAACCTGACCTCTTTGAACAATTGCTTCAACCGCCATTTTATCGGACCTGACAATGCTTAGAATTCACAAAATCGCTTGGCTGTTTTTCACCCTCTACACGGAGGTGACTGGAGAAGGTGAGGTGATACAGCTCCCTCGGCAGATGGTTGTTAGTGAAGCAGGAATCGTATCCATGAACTGCACCACCAATACTGTGTTCAGTGTCGTGTCCTGGTCCAGGCAGCTCCCCAGTCAGCCACACCAGCATCTGGTGATGCCCACAAGAGGATCCAATCAGCACGAGAGAATCACTGATTCAGTCGGTGGAGAAAGCAAACTCAGCACCCTGACTGAGTGGCGCTTGGCTCCGTAACACTGTCACCTATCTCTGCGCCATAAGACACAGTGTAACAAAAGACGTCGAGCCCAAACAAAAACCTGCAACATGTCGGAGTTCTTCTCCATTCTGTTTGGGATAGGTATTGTGAGTGGCACGACTATACATTTCCAAGTGCAGGGCAATGAGCTCAATTAAAAAATGTATGTACAGGAGAAACATTTAAATGAAGCTTCAAATAAAGAGATGCAGAGTAAAATGGAGACCAAGCATGCAAGTCGGAATGAGTAAGAGAGACAGGAAAAGCTTTGTTAGCACAAGGGACCAGGAAAAGAAGAGAAAGGCAAGGTGGAAAATTGAAAGATAAGCTACCCAGGAAGCAGGGGGACAATGTGTCCACTGTTTTGGCTCAGTGTCAGGACGTGAACTTCGTTGAAGAAACGGATTAAGGAAAGAGTTACAATAAAGGCAATGCTTTGAAACTGGTGTCACTGATTTTTATATGTTCTTATGTCATTGTCAGCCCTGGTTCTGTTGAAGCTTTACTCTCATCGGAATGATAAGGTTCTGGGTTCAATCTCACTCCAGGGCTTAGCGCTTAATTCAAGGCTGACACTAAGGTGCATTGCTGAAGGAGGTGACACCTTTCAGGTGACACACAAAATCGAGACAGCATCTCCCTGCTCCGGTGATTGTTAAATATGTCATGGCACCATTTCCAAGAATAGTGTTGGAATTATCCAATGTTTATCCTCCAGGTTATCTCGTCATTACCACATTTCTGTATGTGGGAGTTTGCCAATTGGAAATTAGCTGTTGAAGTTCCTGCATTACAACAGTGACCCCGCTTCAAAAATGCTTCAGTGCTGTTAAGTGCTTTGAGGCGTCCAGTAATCATGAAACGTGCTAAATAAATGAAAATCTTTCCTTATTTCTTGCTTTGATTAACGTTTATCCATACGGTTGTTATGGTTGACAGATTGAAAACATCGGCACGAAACATCGCACCCATCCGTGGTAGGTCAGGGGCTCAAAGTACAAAGAAAATATTAGATTTGGATTAATCAAATTCCTCTTTACACAAACAGAGGGCACTCATTTGGGATATGATTTCACATAGAGAGCGGGAGAAAAAAAGCACTGACATTGTTGGATGCCACAATGGAAAGTGGGGATTAGGATGTCTCGGGATCAGTGAACCACGACAAGATGGAATAGCTTTTCTTAATTGCAGCAGTCATCGAAACTGTAACCTGTGGGAAATTGGCGTCAATAAAGCAATGCGCAATTGGCAGTAGGAGCCACAAGGAGCGGGTGTGAAACATTCAAAAATACTGTTGGTCATTGTGCGAAGATAGTTAGCCTGTCTGACAAAAACTGAGTGAGGCTGGCTCAGTGTGAGCTGGTCTCACTGACAAACACTGAGTGTGGGAGGCCCAGTGTGAGCTCGGAGAGTGTGAATTGGCCTCGGTGAGAAACACTGAGTGTGGGCGGCCCACTGTGAGCTCAGAGAGGGTGAATTGGCCTCAGCGAGAAACGCTGAGTGTGGGCAGCCCGATGGGAGCTCAGAGAGTGTGAATTGGTCTCAGTGAGAAATACTGAGTGTGGGCGGCCCAGTGTGAGCTCAGAGAGTGTGAATTGGCCTCAGTGAGAAACACTGAGTGTGGGCGGCCCAGTGTGAGCTCAGACAGTGTGAACTGGTCTCAGTGAGGTACACTGAGTGTGGGCGGCCTGGTGTGAGCTCAGAGAGTGTGAACTGGCCTCAGTGAGAAACACTGAGTGTGGTCGGCCTGGTGTGAGCTCAGAGAGTGTGAATTAGCCTCAGTGAGAAAAATTCAATGTGGGCGGCCTGGTGTGAGCTCAGAGATTGTGAGCTGGTCTCACTGAGAAACGCTGAGTGTGGGCCGCCCGGTGTGAGCTCAGAGAGTGTGAATTGGCCTCAGTGAGAAACACTGAGTGTGGTCCGCCCAGTGTGAGCTCAGAGAGTGTGAATTGATCTCAGTGAGTAACGCTGAGTGTGGTCGGCCCAGTGTGAGCTCAGAGACTGTGAACTGATCTCAGTGAGAAATACTGATTGTGGGAGGCCCGGTGTGAGCTCGGAGATTGTGAGCTGGTGTCCTGCAGAAAGACTGAGTGTGGAGTACCGCGTGTGAGTTCAGACGCAGTGTAAACTGCCGTTAATGAGAAGCACCGAGTGGGAGGGAGGGGGAGGTTGTGGCAGGATAGTGGCCAGGAACAGGTACACTCTGAGAACAGGTTCTTTGGTTTTTCTACTCGAAAATACCTCTGAGTTGGACCTGAAGTGGTTGTTTGGCTGTTGTTAATCCTCTTGAATCTAATACCCCTGTCCTGGTTCTAACCCGGCTTCTGTGGGGAATTCTTTCTACCAGCATTTGATCTGGTCAAATAATTTCACGGATTTACCGAGTTATCGTGCTGGTTTAAACACTTCCCTGAACGGACAAGTGAAGATGACGTGGTGCAGCTCCCTGGGCGGCTGGTTCTCAGTGAATTGGGAATCATATCCATGAGCTGCTCGGCTACAGCTGCGTTCACCACCCTGCACTGGGACAGCCATCGCCCGAATCAACCCCTCCAGCATCTGGTGATGGCTACAAGTGGGACTGATCAACAAGGAAGGATCACTGCTGCAAACTGGGGAGGCACTAAATTCAGTAACATGACAGTGACGGCCGCCTAAATGACAGACAGCGCCACCTATCTCTGTGCCGTGATGCCAAAGTGTAACAAACAGGCGGAGAGTCTGTCCAGAAACCTACACCCAGTGGGGGAGCTGCTTTGCTGTGTTTTGGAGTATCCGGTAATAATAATGGAAAGCTATAGCGAATGAGCATAAAATAGAAAATAGTGAAGCTATAGAGTTCAAAAAGTGTGAAATAAAGAGAATTGGAAACACAGACAGGGACAACTGAAGAGCAAACATAAATGAAAAATGAGTGAGGGGTAGGATAGGAAACTTTGCTAAATGAGCATAGTTTTCAAAACACGATTAGGTTGGAACCGTTTTGGGAATAAGTTTTAAACTAAGGATTTACTTCTGAAGACAAGCAATCTGAGATGTGCCCATGGCATTGTCTGTGTGCGTGTGTGTGCGTGTGTGTGTGTGCGCGCGCGCGCGCACGCGTGCGTGTGTGTGAGTGTGTGCATGGCCGGTGAGGATAAGACAGGATCCTTACACATTCTCCAGGTCTTTGGCTCAGGTATCAGGGACAATTTGCTTCTCCTCCTTTCTCTCTCTTTTCTTCCTATCTTTTTTACTGTCTCTTTCAATAGTTTCCTAAATATCTGTCCTGTTCAAATATTATTACTGCAGATTTTCTCATGCTCTTTTTCGCTACATGTTCTGGCTTACGTCTTTGCTCCTCCTTTTTCACCGTCTATGTTTCCAGCTCTCTTTATTTCCGACTCTCTTTAAATATTTCTTCTATGTTTTCTTTATTTTGGCACTCATATCTCCTACCTTCCGATCATTTTATAACCGCGCCACTCGCAATGCTGATAATCCAAACACAGTAGAGCGGCTGTCCCACTCGGTGCAGGTTTCTGTACGAGCTCCCCATATGTTTGCTACACTGTGGCTCACGGCGCAGAGATAAGTGGCAGTGTCTGCAACTTCGGCATCGCTCACAGTCAGGATACTGAGTTTGCTGCTTTCACTGATTGAAGCCGTGATCCTCCCTTGTTGACCAGTTCCTCTTGTGGCCATTACCTGATACTGGGGTGGCTGATTCGGGAGCTGTCTGTACCAAGAAACAAGGTTAAACGCTGTTGGGTGGGTGCAGTTCATGGTTACGTTTCTTGCTTCCCTAACGACGACCTGCCCAGGGAGCTGCAGCACCTCATCCTTACCGGCCACATCCGTGAAGGTAAGAGTGAAAAACGGCAAACAAATTCTGTAAATTCTAAGCATTATCAAATCACATGAATTACTGGCTGTAACAATTGTCTCGGGAGGTCAGGTTAGAAGAAGGAGATGGATATTATATTCACCATAATTAACAAGAAACTAAACACGGGCTTCAGGTCAAACTCAGAGGTACCTTATTGTCGCTTGAACATAAGAAGCTCAGTCTTGGTGTTTACACGCCCATACTCAGAGTGTCATACTGACACCAGCTCACCCTGCCTGTGAGCTCGCACCGGTCCGCCCACATTCAATTTGCTCATTGGTTCACGTTGCTCTTTCATGGCACGTACCGGTAAGTACGTGAGTTCCCGCCAAGCTACAGTACTCAAGATAGTTAGATAGACAAGTTAGAACAGCTATTCCCTCCTTCCTACTCTAGGTCTCTTATCGGGCGAGACCCGACATCTCGCCTTCAACTGTAGCATCCAACGATTCCAGTGCTTTCTCCTCTCGCATTCTTGCTGAAGCTTTATTCCAGATTGCGATAACTCTCTGTGTGACAACAGGAAGATTTACAGAAAGTCTCCTTTCATATTGTGAACCCGTGTGCTTCCCCACTTGAATGTAGTGCGAATTTTTTTTTCAATTATTAACAGCATGCCAACAGTAATAACAACATTGACAGCTCAGTATAATGAATTACGTTAAACAATATAAAGTATACTATGAATATTAAAATATTTTTTGTTTCCACATGTGTTCTTTTAATGACATTTTCTTCAATAAATTGACCGAACATTGTTCTCAGCCTGGAATTCGCCCCAACACTGATCACAACAGTCTCCCACTGCCCTCCGGTGGCGGTGACTGGAACTACAAGGTGCAGCTTTCCAGCACTTGTTTGCCTTCCAGATTCAAGATTGCATCTAACAATTTCTCTACAGCGCTTTTTTCTTTTTTCTATGCTTTCTCTTTGCATTTTGGATGGAAACTCGAAGGGATGAATCTGCTTTCCATAAGTACACCTCAGCCAGAGCTAAATTTCGTTTCTTTACTTTCCCCAATACCATAAGACCATACGACATAGGCGCAGAAATTAGGCCATTCGGCCCATCGAGTCTGCTCTGCCATTCAATCATGGCTGATAAGTTTCTCAACACCATTCTCCCGCCTTCTCCCTGTAACCTTTGATCCCCTTACCAATTAAAAACCTATCTATCTCGTTAAATGCACTCAATGACCTGACCTCCACAGCCTTCTGTGGCAATAAATTCCATAGATTCACCACTCTCTGGCTAAAGAAGTTTCTCCTCATCTCTGTTCTAAAAGGTCATCCCTTTACTCTGAGGCTGTGCTCTGGGGTCCTAGTCTCTCCTACTAATGGAAATATCTTGCCCAAGTCCACTCTATCCAGGCCTTTCAGTATTCTGGAAGTTTCAATCAGATCCCCCCTGATCCTTCTAAACTCCGTCGAGTGTAGACCCAGAGTCCTCAAACGTTCCTCATATTTGAAGCCTTTCATTCCTGGGATCTTTCTCGTGAACCTCCTCTGCACCCTCTCCAGGGCCAACACATCTTTGCTGAGATACGGGGCTCAGAAATGTTCACAATATTCGAAATGTGGTCTGACCAGATCCTTATAAAGCCTCAGCAGCACATCCATGCTTTTATATTCTAGTCCTCTCGCAATAAATGCCAACATTGCGTTTGTCTTCC